>NW_023270615.1:19525687-19556261 GCF_011800145.1 Mirounga leonina
GGGCGGAAGCGCGGTGGGATGGGCGGGGCTTGGCCTGCCGGGCGGAAGCGCGGTGAGGTGGGCGGCGTTTGGCCGAGAGGCGCGGAAGCGTGTGGAGGGACGGGCCGGGGCGGCGGCGCGAGATGGAGCCGCAGCTTGGGCTCCACGAGTTGCTGCACGTTTTCTCCTTCCTGGAGGCCCGGGACCTGCTCTGCGCCGCCCAGGTGGACAAGGTAGCGCGCTCTGTCCGGCGCGGAGGCAGGGCTGGCTTTTGGTCCCTGAGCGTTCACAGCTGGCTCTGCTCTGGGTTTGGTTCCCATTGGGAGGCGGCGTCAGGCGGCCCTGGTGCCGTGGCCGGCAGGGAGCGCTCGCGGCCCCCGGGGGGTGAGCTGGGCGGCTTTTGTGGGGGCAGCGCTGCAAGCCGCCGGCCCCTGGCAGCGCCCAGAACCCTGCTCGGTTCGCCTGCAGCGGCGCCCTGCCGTCGCGCTTCCGTGCTAGCAGGGGCTTGGGCACCGGTTTCCTTGCCCCTCCCGCCTCTCCTGGGATATTCTGGAACTTCCGTCCTGGGGCCTGCCTGGGAAGCCAGGATTCTCCTGTGAGCGGCACGTCCCCTGCGCTCAGGCCTCTCCACACCTGGCGCTGGGCTGTGCTTGCCCTGGGCCTGTTGAGTGCATCCGCCTGCACCTGCGCGAGCTCTTCCTAGATCGGCACACAGCCTCACTGAGTGTAGAGCGTATTTATTCAACATGTTTTTCTCATTACCGAGAGCAAGGATTCTGTTTTGCGTCATGTTGTCTCTAGCACCCGGTGAATTTCTTGGCACTTAGGCTATGTAAATGCTTGCCGAGTAAATGAGTTTCGTTAAGGAACCTAAAATACATTTTATTTTATAACCTTAGAAATGAAACTGCCAGTTATTTTACCAGCAAAAACGTGTTTATTTGGGAATAGCAGAGAATTGCGATTTGGGACGAGCGACTTAGAGTAAAATCATAGGCAGTCCAGGAAACAAAGGCCAGGAGGCTTTTTTATAGAGGAAGGTGGGGGGGGGAAGGCCGTTGTAAACTAAACGGCCATTGGACTAAGCTGCGAGCTGGAAGTGTAGCGGCCTCTCGTTCGCTGGGCTGTTGCTGGGGCAGGAAATCTCCCTCTGGGATAGAAATGTCGTAGCTAAACTCGTGTCGGTTTGCAGTGTGCATCTCTTCTTGTGGGGTCTGCCGTTGTCAAGTGCTGTGGCTTGAAGAGTACCCCCCCCTGCTGGTCTCCTAAGGTTTTCCTTATTAATTTTAACACATGATCATACCATTTTACAGAAAGATCAATAAACAGATTTTTTTTTTTTTAGCAGATTCTTATTTGAATTCTATAACTCATTTAAAATGTGTCACGTAAAATACTGGGTTTTCATCCCTTTTTTACCGATAAGGAAACTGAGTATCACCCAGGTAGTCCCATACAGGGCTGGAATTGGATCCCTGTTTTCCCAGCAGCAGGCTAGGGATAGTGTAGGGGCAGAGTTTGAAAGGAGCGTGACTTAAATCGTTGGAAAGCACCAACTTCTCTGGGACATAGTTTCCCCCTTAGGTGAGATGAGGTCAATAATTTTTGCCTCACCGTGTCATCATGAAGGCCAGGATCTAACAGAGAGATCCTCAAAGGTGTGGGAGGGGAGTATTCATCAGGTTATATTACATGTTATACATCTGTATTTGGGAAATAAGGTCTCAGTTGGGTTTTGAACTAGGAGATATAGAAAAGGAAAATGTGTAAATCTTCTTGCCTGACTTGGCTTGATTTTTGCAAAATACAAATTTTACTTTCCTTCCAAAAATACTGAAACTTTGATCTAGCAGATGACCAAGGGCTGTGGAAGTGGGGGCCTGGGCTCAGAGGAAGGTGGTTCCTTCTGTCATGGATCCGAAAGCCAGTTTCTGGGATGGGGCCTTCAGTGGAGCTGGACCACAGACAACTCCAGGGTGGTTCCCACCAAAGCTGTGTGGGCTTCAGAATCCAGGCTGGCCTAGGCTGGAGAGGCCAGGGAGTCCCAGGATGCAGCTGTGGGCCTGATGGAGGTCAGGCATGGCACTCTGGTCCCCTCCCGGGACTGACGCTGAGCCTCTCCAAATGCTTCTGCAGGGGGCAGTTTATGAAGCAGGGCTTGACAGTGTGTCTCCCCCTCCCCCCCCCTCCAGGTGGCTGTCGGTTCCACCATCTTGGCATCTCTGGGACATCTTCTAGGCCAGTGCAGCAGCCATTCTGGGGCCTGTTGCTTTGCCCTTGTTTCCAATTCTGATGGCAGTTAATGATCCTCCTCCTAAAACAAGTGTAACCCTGCCATTCCTTCAGCCACAGTTCCCAAATGGCTTCACACAGTTTTTTGCCAATAGGACTTTGGGATTTGTGTCTAAGCAGATTTCCAGCTCTTTTCCCCAGAACACTATACTCCAATTATGGCAGAATACTCATGTTTTTACACTTCAGAATCTTTGCTCAAGTAGTTTTATCTCTCCCTAGAGTGCTTCAGCCACTGGGGACTTGATCAGTAGTCACCTCTGAGCCCCTTGGCTCCACTGAGTTGGGCATTCTCTCCCTTCTCACTCATTTGGTTGTTTTTATTGCACTGTTCAAATAAGCCTCATTCCCCAGGGTGAATCTTCTTTCCTGCTGGCACCAAGTCTGATTTAGCTCTCTGCCCCTTCTATAGTGCCCGGCAAGCTAGGCGCCAACTGCACATTGACTGACCCGACATTGTTTTCTCTGCCCTCTTGTTCTAGGTCTGGAATGAAGTTTCAAGGACCAAGGAACTGTGGAGGTGAGTGAAGGAAAAGCCAAACATGGTCAGAAGAGTGTCCCATGAAGGTGAGGGGTGCACTGGATAAGTGGTCTGAGCACTGTGTCTCTGGCTTTGATGCATACACAAGAAAGGACAATCCACAGAACTTAGCAGGAAACTACTCCCCCCTCTACCCCCCCCGTTAGGTGTGTAACACTCTCTTTTTTTAATAGTATATTGAAATATAAGAGTTTTATTAATTGAATGGGAGATTGATATACGTCAGGAGTACCAAAGTCAGGGGCAGAAATGTACAGCAAATGCATACAGCTGGCTGACAGAAGATACATCAACTATTTTATTTGAACTCATCTTTGGTGTAACAACATAGCTGTATAAGCACATATGATATTAAAAAAAAATAACATCAGGGGCGCCTGTGTGACTCAGTCAGTTAAATGTCTACCTTTGGTTCACATTGTGATCTCAGAGTCCCGGAAGGGGCTGGGGCTCCCTGCTCAGTGGGAAGTCTGCTTCTCCCTCTCCCTCTGTCCCTCTCCCCTGCTCGTGCTGTCTCTTGTGTGTGTGTGCTCACTCTCTCTCAAATGAATAAAATCTTTAAAAAAAAAAAAAAAATCAAAAAAATTAAATTTGAAAATAAAAAATATTTTAATCATTAATTTATTACGTTTTTCTTTCTTATTCATTTTTCCTTTGGAACCTGACTTCTTTTGTCCCAAGAAAGGAGTGTCAGATCATCTGTCTCTTGCTGAATGTGAGACAGATTATAGCCTTGACTGTCAGCTAGGAGCTGTATTTAGTTTTAGCCGCTACAGCTGTTCACACATGAAGGGGCTGCCAAACGTGGAGGGAGTCTTTGCTTGATGGGTTTCGTTTTCAGGATAACTGTGCATTGAGATATTTGAGAATTCTAGAATGCCAGTTTTGCTGTATTTAGTGTTCAGTGTCTATAGTATCTATTGCTTTTCATTCACTTGTTATTGATAATGATACTAGTTAGAAAAATTACATTAATCCCTTTAGTTAGTTTTGAAGAGAACTTTTGTTGGCTTTCCGTCTTTATCTACAGTTTGGGGGAATGTACTCTAGATAGAACACATTCAGTTCTGGAAATTGATTCCTCTGTAGGGAGTGGACAAGGTTATGTCTTGCCAAATATGATGCTCAATGACTTTGTGTCATAGGAAATAAGTGAACTGACTCATGGGTTGGCGCGAGTATTTGTGGAAGACCTAGTAGAGCAGTATTCATATGTTGAAATAGGTAGGATGCCAGCCCCAACCCTGGTCTTCATTCTCATCTTTGCTGATAGGCTAGGAGAGGAATTTCTGTTTGAGTGACAGGAGTAAGTTTCTTTCAGCCGTTCAAAAGATACCTTCAGTGGCTTATCACCTAACTTCCACATGGATGTCATATGTTACCACGTGGTGCCTCTGATTCCTCAGGTAGATGGTTTGGCTTCTACAGGCAGGTCACGAACGGGTTTCAGTTCATTACTATTTCATACTGTTTGGTGCTAAACATTTTTAGCATAAAGTCATTCCTCAGCATTGTATCCTTGAACTGTGTTCTTACAAAAACAGTGGGTTTTTCTGGAGCTGGGACAACAGCATTTCAGGAGCATCGTCTTCTGTGGTCACATGCATGTATCATTTCTTTTTTTTTTTTTTTAAGATTTTATTTATTTATTTGAGACAGAGAGAATGAGAGAGAGTACATGAGAGGGGGGAGGGTCAGAGGGAGAAGCAGACCCCCTGCCGAGCAGGGAGCCCGATGCGGGACTTGATCCCGGGACTCCAGGATCATGACCTGAGCCGAAGGCAGTTGCCCAACCAACTGAGCCACCCAGGCGCCCGCATGTATCATTTCTGATGCAGTGTCTGTCATGGGTACCAGGCCCCAAAGTTCTCCAGGCCCATTAGAAATTCTTATGGACACAGCAAATGAATGTAGTTAACTGATCGTGTATTTTTAATGTGTACTGTATAATTTTAATTGAGAATGCTGCAAGTTCCTTTTTTTAATGCCCCATGACCTTTTAAATTCTGCTGCCTTCAACACACTAAACATTAACTTTTGGTTAGAAGTAAAGTTGCAAATATTTGCTTTTTTTTTTTTTTTTTAAGATTTTATTTATTTATTTGAGAGAGAGAGAATGAGAGAGAGCGAGCACATGAGGGGGGGAGGGTCAGAGGGAGAAGCAGACTCCCTGCCGAGCAGGGAGCCCGATGCGGGACTTGATCCAGGGACTCCAGCATCATGACCTGAGCCGAAGGCGGTCGCTTAACCAACTGAGCCACCCAGGTGCCTGCAAATGTTTGCTTTTGTTTAAGGTACATAATTTCTGTTGTGTACCACCGATCATTTGTTATAATTGCTATCTGTGAAAAGTTTTGGTATCACAGTATTTTTGCACTTGATACATTGAAATTCAGAGGCATATCACATACTTTATTCATATTCATACTTAAACCTTTTTGATGGTCTGCCTTTGTTTTTAAAGTAGGCTCCACATCCAGCATGGAGCCCAGCGCGGGGCTTGAACTCATGACCCTGAGATCAAGACCTGAGCTGAGATCAAGAGGTTGGCTGCTTGACCAGCTAAGCCACCCAGGAACCCCAGTCTGCCTTTGTTTTTGTCAAATCATTTGTTTTTTCATTTCTTCTAAATATTGGTCATGGGTCCTACTTAAGGTTCGTATAGTGGTGTGTAATGGCCTTAAATACTAGACTTTACTTCCACTAAGAAATGTGCCTTCTTTTTCTTAAGCCACATTATCTTCTTGGTCTAGCTTTCATTTTCACACTCTTTAGATTGAGATATGGGTACAAGAAATTTCCCTTCTTATTTCAACTCAAAACCAACAACATAAGGACTGGTGATATGAGGTAATTGACACTTGGTCTCACCATCCAGAAGATAAAAGAGGTGGTGAAGCTGAGAGCTCGTTCTTATCTAAAGGGTACAGGCTTATGCAGCTCCAGACAGATTTTGTCAGGTGGGAATTTGGGTTCAGTATAGTCAGACCACTTGCCTTTTCCTGACTTTTATGTGAAAACTTACGATTTTTAAGTGTGGCAGCTAGTCTATGCAGGCTAATCCTATGCAAGCCAAGCAAAATAATCTGGGGGTCCATTTGGCACATAGGCTGCCAGTATACTACTTTTTTTTTTTTTGAATCTTTTTTTTTAAGATTTCATTTATTATTTGAGAGAGAGAGGTTGAGAGAACGAGTGGGAGGAGGGGCAGAAGGAGAAGCAGACTCCTGTGGAGCAGGGAGCCCCATGCGGGACTTGATCCCAGGACTCTGGGATCATGACCTGAGCCACCCAGGCACCCCAGTATACAACATAGAAGGACCAGAGTTCCAGTAAGCACAGTAAAACCTTCATCCAACATGGGCGCTGGATCTTTCTCAGTGTGTTAGGAGGTTCCTAGAGCCTAGCACAGGGCCTGACATGGAGGTGCTCAGTGAATGGAGAAGCTATGATGACTGTATTGTACTTATTGAGGTCATGGGCTATGAGCCATGTATTTCCCACCTAACCTCATCTGTGTTCTCTGTGAGATAGGAGTGCTAGGCTGGAGCCACACAATGCCACATCAGCTCTGTGGACTGTAAAATGCTGGAAGCCTCTGTCCATGAAGCCTCCCTAGTCCTCTCCCAGCCAGAAGTCCACTCTCTTTGTGCTCAGGTCCCATATCACATGTTGCATCTTCTGAAATGTCACGTTTCTCCCATGAACTTTTATTTTGCTTATTCTCCTAACCACTGGCTAAGAGCGCCCTGTGGTAAGAGCCATGTCTCACTCACTTTGGTGCCCAAAGACTAGATGGAGAGTCCATAGTTCTCTACAGTGTGGATGAGCTAACATTTTTATTCTCAAAAACTTGATGAAAGAGGTGCTATCATAGAATTGAGAGCAGTCACATGGAAGCTCGGAATGCAGGATCTTGGAAAATGGTGGATTTGGAAATTTTCTCCTCTATAAAAGCAATGAGAAAACTGACACAAATTTTCAAAATCAACTTTTTCAGAACTCTGGAAATTAATAAGAGACTTGTAGTCTAGGAAGTGTTTGTTCAAGAAAAAATATTTAAATCTTAGAACAGCAAGTTTTCTTGCCCTGTTCCTATAAACCTCTCCAGTTCTCTGTTAGCCTTGAATATCAACAGCTCACGATCACAGTGAAACCAGGAGCCTGGCAGTCACTGGAGGGGGAAGAATGGGATTGGATTCTCATTACCAGAGAATTGTCATTATTTGACCTGCTGGTATTTCTTTGAAGACCCCGTGGGCAGACTGTTTTTGTTTGGTCTGACTTGGAGTTCACTCAGTGTGAAAGCCTTTACTTTGGGACCTTTGTCAGAATAGTAACTGACAGTTGATTAACTTTGTGGCCTGTCAGAGCTGATGGACAGCAATTGAGCAAATAGTAGGCTAACCAAAAGCTTGAAAAGCTGAGAATGTGATGTCTTTAGGGGCTTGAGCTTTGAAAAGCCCTGACACTTTCCTAGGAATGTAAAAGCCCAGGCACATGTAACAGGGTGTGCACAAATTCAGGGAAGACCTAAGAAGGCTCTAAACTCACTTGTTTGGCTAACCCTGAGGTTCTATGCAAGTAGGAAGTGAAGGCTCGGGTATAGTTGTCAGCTGCCTTACTGAGTGTTGAATGCATTCCCCAACATGCACAGGAGCCTTTTGGTGATGACCAGAAGACTTAGTAGTTCTAGGCATTTGCAATATCCATGGCCAGTCATTAGTAAGCTCTAATTTAAGCAGAGACTTCAGTGGCCATATGTAACAAAGAATGCAGGCTTTTCAGAATTTGTTCATAAATGTTACTAAACAAACAATAACAGTCAACAGCTGATACAACAAACCTGGAGGGGGGGGGGTTCAGATTTCCAGAACTCCACATTATTTAAAATGTTCAGTTTTCAACAGAAGTTATGAGTCATGCAAAGAAATAAGAAAAGTATAGCTTATACACAGGAAATAAAGCAAACAACAGAAACTTTGAGAAAGCCCAGGCATTGGACTTACTAGGTAAAGAATTTAAATTAGCTATTTTCATTATGTTCAAACAACTACAGGAAACCATGTGCAAAGAACTAAAGGGAAGGAGGACAGTGTCTCATCCAATAGATGATATCAGTAAAGAATATTTATAAAAATAAATAGAAATTATAGAGTAGAAAATTATACTATCAAATTAAAAACTCAGGATTTGAGCACAGAAGATAGAATCGGTGAATTTGAAGATAAGCCAAGGGAGATTATCCAGTCTGAAGAATAGAATGAATATGAAGAAGGAAGAAAAATCAACAGTGCCTAAGAGACCTGTGGGACACCATCAAGCATGCCAACATTGCATAACAGGAGTCCCAGAATGAGAGGGGAAAGGGAGAAGGAATAAAATATTTAAAGAAATAAGGGCTGGGAACTTCCCAGATTTGATGAAGGATGTTAATTTACACATGCAAAAACTCAATGAACTCCAAGTAGGATAAACTCAGAGTTCCACACCACCAGTGTCGTCTTAGTGCAGTAGGCAGCACGTCAGTCTCACAAAGAGTTCCACATCAGAACACATTGTAGGGACACCTGGCTAGCTCAGTCGGTAGAGCATGCAACTCTTGATCTTGGGGTCATGAGTTCAAGCCCCACATTGGGTGTAGAGATTACTTAAATAAAATATTTAAAAAGACACATTGTAATCAAACTTGAAAGCTGAAGATAGAGAATGAAAGCAGCAAGAGAGAAGCAACTCATCATGTACAAGGAAACCCTGATGATATTTAACAGTTGATTTCTCATTAAAAAACATGGAACACAGGGCGCCTGGGTGGCTCAGTTGGTTAAGCGACTGCCTTCGGCTCAGGTCATGATCCTGGAGTCCCTGGATCGAGTCCCACATCGGGCTCCCTGCTCGGCAGGGAGTCTGCTTCTCCCTCTGACCCTCCCCCCTCTCAGGTGCTCTCTCTCATTCTCTCTCACACAAATAAATAAATAAAATCTTTAAAATAAATAAATAAATAAATAAAAAACATGGAACACAGAAGGTAGTGGGATGACATTGGAAGTGTTGAAAGAAAAGATTATTAGAGTTGAATGTCTAGAAAAATAAAGGAGAAAATGAAGACCTTTTAAGATTAGCAAAAGCTGAGAGGGTTTGTTGCTATACACTTGCGCTACAAGAAACCCTAAGGGAGTCTTTCAGTTTGAAATGAAAGGATGTTAGGTAGTAAGTTGAATCTACATGAAAATAAAGAACACTAGTGATGTTACTTTATAGGCATATATAAAAGGCAGTATAAATGTATTTATTTGTAAGTCTGTTTTTCTCTTTAATGATTTAAATGACAGCTGCATAAAACAATATAGCTGTCTGTTGATGCATATACAATGTATAAAACGTGATTTGTAGGTGTAGCAGCACAATTGGAGAGGGGCAGGAAACGGTGCTACATAGGAGCAAAGTTTTTGAATACTGTTGAAATTAAGTTGATGTTAATCAAAACTAGATTAATCCCCAAGGCAACCATTAAGAACTCAAAAAATATGGTAGAAGAAATGACAAGGGAATTAGTACATTAGAAATTATTCAACACAAAAGAAGGCAGTAACAGAAGACTAGAGGGGAAAATGCTTAAAACCTAGAAATAAGTAGCAAGATGACATGTAAACCATGCCTTGTCATTAATTATGTGGAATGTGTGAAGTGTACACTCCAATAAAAAGGCAGAGGTTGTCAGAAGGGATAAACAATATCCAACTTTCTGCCGTCTACAAGAGACATACTTTAGATTCAAAGACTTAGATAAGTTGAAATTTGAAGAATGGAAACAGATATACCATGCAAACAGTAACCAAAGGAAAGTTGGAATGGCCGTGCTAATATCAGACAAAGTAGACTGTAAGACAAAAAGCATTACTAGAGACAAAGAAGGCTATTTTACGATAAGTCAATCCATGAAGATCTAAAAATTATAAATGCATACGCACCTAACGACAGCAGCAAAACACACGAAGGGCTGACAGAACTAAAAGGAGAAATAGACAATTCAGCAGTAAGAGTTGGAGACTTCAAGAAATACTCTTTTCTTTTTTTTTTAAGATTTTATTTATTTGTCAGAGAGAGTGAGCACAAGCAGGGGGGCGGCAGGCAGAGGGAGAAGCAGGCTCCCCGCTGAGCAAGGAGCCCGATGTGAGACTCGATCCCAGGACCCTGGGATCATGACCTGAGCTAAAGGCAGATGCTTAACTGACTGAGCCACTCAGGCATCCCAAGAAATACTCTTGAATTACCGAAGTAATTCGGTTGCATGACCGAAGCTGCATGCTCTTGGCCTTGGGTCAGTTAAAGCCCCGGTCATGTACAAGGGGTCAGGACCTACTTCACGGGGGTGTCAGGAAAAGTGGCGGAATACGCAAGAAGCACTGACACCTGGTGGTGGTGAGCACTTGTTCAGTGTCATCTCATCATCATCCCCACTTTAACAGTGGAGGCGGTTGAGGCCTCAGTAGGCAGAGTGCATTGTCCAAGCTACTAGATGGTAAAGCCAGGAATCAAAACTAGACCTGTGGACATCATAGTACCTTCTTCTAACACCTGCCCTGTCCTGCCTGGGATCATGGGTCTGTGTTCCAGGCAGCTGTGTCTGAGACGCTGGTCATCATGTAAAGCCTCCCAGATGACCTTGGGCACACAAACATGGAAACAGTACTATCTCTGCCGATCTGAGCTGGAGTTCCGAATGGAATCTGGGCGGCCAGAGAAGGACTTCATCTGCAAAGCCATTGCTGGGCACAAAGGTATGGCTGCAAGCTTTCCTGCTGCTCACTTGTCCTGGTCGAGTGCCCTGGGATTTGGTGTTTAGCCAGTGAGTGGGAAGGGGCTGCTTGACGAGGACTCGCCCTGCTGGGTTCTGTATTTGGCTATGTCACTTGGCGCTCAGAGTAGCCCTGTGAAGAAGGAATTGTTATATTTATTTCAGAGTAGAGAGAAACGGAAAGCAAGAGAGTAGGGAGTGTTGTGGCCACGTTGGCTGGTGGGAGGGGGCAGTCCTGGGTGTGAAGCCCTATGGCCACAGCTGTCCCCTAAGGAGCGCCTGGGTGCTCCCGAGAGAGAAAGAGGAAGGAGTGTCCCGCCGGCCCTTCCCCAGTCTGCATGTCCACATCCCAGACGTTCGGTGTGCATTCAAGGCCAGTCTCTGTTCTCTTCCAGGAGGCATAGATGAGCTGGCCTACATCTCAACCAACGAGTGCCGGTTTGATGGGCGGGAGAAGTCGGTGGTGTGCACCGTGTCCTCGGACAGCACAGTGCGTGCCTGGGATGTGCAGGAGGTGAGCCGGGTGGAGGGGCCAGGGTGCGACTCACAGGATCCTACTGAGGTTCTTCCCCTTCACTAGCTCGTTCAGCCCCCGGGGGCAGCTTCCAGGTGGTGGGATCCCCATGGTATAGACAAGAACTCTGAGCTGCAAGAGGCCAGGTCGCACTTAGAGCTCAGGTCTGATCGCAGCTGGAGCCAGACCTGCCCTTGACTCTGAGCGGCCTGCCTCGGGGAGGTGGGTGCCTGCGCAGCGGCCACACGGCAGCACCTGCCCCCGGTCCCGCGGTGTCCACGTTGGAGCTAGTGCCCAGTCCGGGCTGTTTTGCCCAAACAGTTGCCCCTTCTAGTTACCCCCATGTACCAGCTAAGTGTTGAGACTTTGATAACTGGTATTTCACACTTGGTTGTCACTATTGTTAAAAAGCTTTGCGGTCCATTTCCTCACTGATTCTCACCGCAGCTGAGCAAAGCATGCATTATTATCACCCTGATTTTATGGACGATCAGTCTGAGACAGAGAGGGAAGTGTCTCTGAGTCCTGAACCGTGTGGTTCCCTGTAAATCCAAGGGTTCTGCACACATAGAAACCAACCTCCTTGATAGGACTTTTTCCTGGAAACTACAGATTACCTCATGTTTTTGAAAGCCCTGGACAAGCAAAGGCACCTGTGGGTCCTTGCTACGTTAAGTGGGGAACCTCCTCGTGTCGCCGTTGGCCAGCTCTGCTGGAAGTGCCCAGTTCGCGCAGAGAGCAGAGGGGGCTCCCCGGATTTCCCTGGCCGCTTTGAACAGGGCACCCTGGCTCTCAGCACACTGACCGAGACCTGGGCCTTCCTTGCTAGTGTGCGAGGGTAGCAGGCTGCTGGGAGCTGCGTCCTGCCACCCCCATGCCAGCCGTGGGGTCACTGCTCTGCCCAGACGTCACGTTAGAGTCTGGGAGAGAGCGGGTGTGTGCTGCGTTTGGTCACGCGGGGACACTTGAGAGGCCACCTGAGGCCATGCTGGGCACAGAGGTGGTGATGGAGTCTTGAAAGTCCCAGCTGGGCTGCAGCCTAGGTTGTGAGGGGCCCAGGAGCCGGGGCAGGGGCTCGGAATGGGAGGAAGGGGCACCGGGTGGGGGCACATGAGGGATGCGCTGTGGTTAGTTACAATTTATTTTGCTTTTGAATCATGAAAGTAAAACACTGTTGAGGGTTTTGGAAAAGTAGGACTAGGAGATATTTCTTGAGCGAAAAAATTCTCCCCCTGCCTGCTCTCTTTAGCAGTTCTTCCCAGAGGCGACCACTGTTCAAGTCCTGTCCAATCTTCGTCTTCCTGGTGGCTATCGATTCATCTGTTTTTACATTAGTAGAGTCTGTTCCTCCATCCGCATGCTTCAGAGAGTCTGTGTTGTCTGCCTGCTTTGCAGAAACTTCTTCGTTACCAGGAGCCCGTTCTTTATCCCATGCTCTTTTTTTTTTTTTAAGATTTTATTTATTTATTTGAGAGAGAGAATGAGAGAGAGAGAGAGAGAGAGAGCGCACATGAGAGGGGGGAGGGTCAGAGGGAGAAGCAGACTCCCTGCCGAGCAGGGAGCCCGATGCGGGACTCGATCCCGGGACTCCAGGATCATGACCTGAGCCGAAGGCAGTCGCTTAACCAACTGAGCCACCCAGGCGCCCCCCATGCTCTTTTTTGTTTAAAGGGTACAAAGTTGTTTGCATCATTTCTCTCTACTCCGTGGCCAAGTTTTCGGTTGTTGATGATAGTTTCCTCTTCTCATGCTTGGTTTTCCTCCTACAAGGCAGTATTTGAGGGTCATTTCACAGGAAGGTCCTGTGGTTCCTGGGGTGGGAGGCTGCCCGCCTTCCTGTGGCCTCTCTGTAGGACCTGCGTCGGCTGTGGACACCTGGCCACATGGGCTCAGGGTGCGGGGGTCAGCAGAAGAAGACATGGCGCCTGGGAGACCCTAGACTTGCCCAGATGATCAGGTCTCGACTTGAACAGGGAGAGCACTTGGGTACAGGCTCGGTAGACGTTTCCCGTCAAGGGCCCTGTGGTCCCTATGTAACCCCCCAGCTCTGTGGGCTCGATGCAGGAGCAGAAAGCAAACGGGAGAGTGGCCTGTTCTGACAGAGCTAGCAACGCATGCTGACATGTGAGGTGCACATATTTTCATGTGTTGTGAAATCGTCTTTTGATTTTTTTTTTTTTTTTTAAGCTAAACTACAAATATGGGCAGTGGGCTGGGTTTGGCTGAAGGCCGTAATTTGCTGAGCTCTACTTCCGTGTGGTCTGGTTTGCCAGCATGAGCCTCTTTCAGAGTCCAGAGCCACCTGCACACATCCTGCCTGGCTGCACAACCTTAGTACTCTTCACGAGCAAACCTCCCGTAGAAAACAACCTCCGCCTTTCCTCCTTCCACGTCCACACATAGCAGTTGTCTTGTCCCCAAATAATTATCTGTATGGTTAGTAGTACTGTAATTGTGTAAGTGCTTTTCACACTGAGCTATGAGGAAAACTAACATTTGGCGTTTCCTAAAATTAGTAAGTACTCCTTTTTTTTTTTTTAAAGATTTATTTATTCATTTTAGAGAAAGCATGTGCATGCAAGCAGGAGGGACAGAGAGGGAGAAAATCTCAGGCAGACTCCCCGCTGAGTGTGGAGCCTCTTGTGGGGCTCGATCCCACGACCCATGAGATCACGACTTGAGCCGAAACCAGGAGTCAGACACTCAACTGACTGCACCACCCTGATGCCCCAATAAATGCTCCTTTTCAAAAATGATCTTAGTTGCCACTTACAGTATTTAAGACCATGCTTTTGACTGGTTATATTGGTTTCTGGTCTGGCTTTCCATGCCACGTGTCATCCACTGTCCCTGGAGAATTCTAGGGTTTGAGTTCGTCTGTTTCTGGCATCAGAGTCCTGGTGCCACCACCGCCCACTTCCTTCCTGCGGCAGGCGTGTTGCCCAGCAGTCACTGGTCAGCGTGTTTCTGTGCTCCGACCCCTGACCTCTGCTTCCACTCCGAACCCAGGAGGGAGTCTCACGCCTCCTTCACTAACCCTGGTGAATGTGCTCTGTTCCCCGAGACTCCTTGCCATCCCTCCGCGTCACCTTGCTGCTCGAGCAACAGGAATCAACTGAGAAAGGATCTCATAGAGGAATCCTGAGTATCTTGGTTGGAAAAAAAGATCCAGATCATGGTAAAAGGAACACATGATAGAAAAAGGGTCATAATGACCCAGAATGGGAATGGAAGCCCAGGTGGCGCCTCTGGGAGACTGGGAGTGGAACGTCGCGGATAGTTCTCTGGTTCCCGCCTTCGGGTGCCCTGAGCCCACTGGCACCAGCTCTTTCCCACCTGTTGCAGTTCTTACAGTCCTGGGACAGACCATGGAATCGCCCAGCTCGGGCCTTGGCTAGGGCCCCTCCCAGGAAAGGGGGTGTTTTAGCAGGACAACACGGACATGCCACGTGAACTGTTCTCACCCACAAGCCTGAGTTAGCTAATCTGTAAAATGGGGCTGCAGGGGCCTGAGGGAGATGCTGCACATGTAAGTTCTTTGTACGCAGCCATGTGGCCCAGGCCCCAGCTCCCTGCCCAGCCTGCCTTGGTGGAGCTGGGGGCAACCACTGTGTGCACACGGCCGCCCCCCGCCCCCGGTGCAGTCCTGGTGGTGCCAGCGCTTGGGAATTTCCGTACACCCCCAGTTCCGCCACTGCTGTGCCCTGAAACACCGCTTCCGTGCCGTGCTCTGCACCACACTGTGGCTCCTGTGAGCATGGGGTCTGTGCCTTTTCTACCCGTGTGCCCCCCGTGTGCACTAGGCGATGGTCATATGTTTATGAAATGAATGGCCCCCGTATAAGTTGTTATTTTCCTTTTGTTGTTGCCCAGGGCACAGAGATCTGGTCAAGCCCCCTGCAGCCCGCTGCTCTGGTGAACTTGGTGACCTACCCTCGGCTGCAGCTGGTCGTCACCGTGGACAAGCTGGGCCTGATCAAGGTGTGGAAAGCGGAGAATGGGAGGGAGTGGGCCTCCTTCTCCCTGCCTACATACTCATCTGCGTTGCAGGCCTGTGACCATCCAGAGGGCCCCTTCCTGCTGGTGAGTGACTGGCTCTTGGGAGTCTCTGCAGGTCCTAGCTGTCTCCCAGGGTCACGGACACTCTGGTGCTGTGACCACTGTGATGGGTGGCGCCTGGAGCCGGGCACTCGATGTGGTAGGACAAGCTGTCGTTCTGCGGCCCAGTACCCCAGCTCCTCCTCTCCAGCTCAGCTGCCTGCAGCAGCCTGTCTCCCCAGCCCCGTCTCTGCCCCTCCTGAGCCGTCACCGAGACTCAGCCACGGGCTGCCTGTGGGTTCAGTTCATGTGCCTCTGCTCTCCTGTCCCCTGAGCTTGCTGGCAGTCTCTCTCCTCCCTGCAGTTCCTTCTCTGTCTGCATTCTTACCCTTCCTTACCTTGTTTCAAGTCCCAGCTAAGGCCCAACTCAGGAGAAACTGAGGCATGTTTGACAAACATGAGCACTTGCCCAGGACACCAAAAGCCTCTGTTACCAGAATGTCCATTTAGAAGTGACTCTTGGGCATTGGGAGGGTTTGGCGGGGAGAAACAAGGAAAGTGGGTGTAAGGTGGCAGGTGTGGGAAATGGCTCTCAGATGGAGGCAGTGTCCCCACCTGTGGGGAAGGAGGCCTTGGAAAGGTTGGGCAGGCTGGCGTCCCGGGGATCAAGAGGAGCAGACGTCCGTGCGCACAGAACTGACTGGAAAGGAACTAAGCTTAGCAAATAAAATGAGTAATATCTGATGAAACATTTTACATAAACCACTGTGCAGCTGTTGAAGAAGACTTCCGAATAAGTGTAATTGGCATCCCCAGATCCATTTGAGAATCCATTGCGTAGCTGAAGAGGCCACTGAGGTTCTCTCTGGTAGCAGTAGACCATGTGCTTCCCTTTCTTTGCGAAGGATAGTAAAGGTAGGAGGCGTACATCTGCTGGATAACCTCAGAGAGGAGAAAGAACAAAAATGTCTAGACCAAGATTCAGGAGATTTAGCCGGAATCAGATGGAGTCACCGACACTGGCAACTTTGCCCTGGAGACCCTTCTGCCAAGGCAGCTGAGAGGCTGTAGGCCTTTGATGGCCCGGCGAGGAGTTGGAGTGCTGAGCCAGTGAGGGCGGAGCCCTGGGCCTCCCCTTACACTGGGTGGGGTGCCGGGGGTTGCAGCCCGAAGTGGGATCTGCAGGTCCGCCGTGCTCCCCCTGGCTGTAGCCTGGCACCCCGGCCACCTGGGAGGAGTAAACGAGAATCCTTCCTGGGAAAGATAACGTCACCCAAGGCCGCATGTTATTTCTGCTTTGAAATGCAGTGTCCAGCACACACTTAGAGCTAACTAGGCACGGGAGAGATGAGAGAGTACGAGCTCAAGATACTGCAGTCCTTACATGCTAAAACCCCTGTGGTTGCCGTGTTTAGGGAGAGGGTTTCAGAACTCAAAGCTATGAAAAATGACGGAACCTATTTAGAAAAGAACCAGGTAGAAATTCCAGAATAGAAACACTGAGTACAAAGGTTAACTCAGTGAGTGGGTTTCATAGCAGGATGGACAGTGGAATCACACCGAGATGGGGGGTGGAGGGGAGCGTCTGGGGCTCTGGCAACATCCCATTTCTTAACTTGGGTGGCAATGTGAATATTTGCTTTGTAATGATGCATTGAGCGTTGGGTTTGTGTTTTGTGCACTTTTCTGTATGGTGTTTTCTGCATCAGTGAAAAAGTTAAGAGGTTACCTGGAATGAAATGCAGATATTGAGTGAGGTAAATGGAAAGAGAGGGTACAAGATGTAGACCAGTCCTTCTCAGGCTTTAATGGCATGTGAACTACTGGGGATGTTGTTTAAATGTAGATTCCAATTCGTTGGGTCCCTGGGGATGCCTCGATTCTAACTTTTTTTTTCCTTTTGTGAGAGAGAGCACACAAGCAGGGAGGGGGAGAGCGAGAGAGAATCTCAAGCAGACTCCCTGCTGAGTGTGGAGCCCGTCACGGGGCTCTGTCTCACGACCCTGAGATCATGACCTGAGCTGACATCAAAAGTCAGACACTTAACGAGTGAGCCATCCAGGCGCCCCTTGGATTCTGACGTTTTAAAAGCTGCCTGGTAGTATCGGTCCTGTCGGTTAGATGACACTTTGAGTAGCAAGGCCATAAAGGACCCATGGAAAAATTCTAGTATTTGGTATCAGGAGCAGGTGAGGGAGTGAATGGGTCAAAAGCAACATTTGAAGAGATAATGGCAGATATTTCTCCAAAATAGACTAAGGACATTGATCCATGGAATCAAGAAGGCCTACAAGCCCCAAGTGGGATAAACAAAACTGAATCTGCATACGGGCCCATCAGGGTGAACTGAGATTACCCGAGGACCAAGAAAGCCTATCTGGTAGCAGCCAGGGGACGCAGACTCCCTTCAGGGTCTGACTGACTGCGGGCAACCGTGGATCTCAAGGATCATAGAATAGGGTCTTGAAAGAAAGAACTGCCAGCAGGAAATCCATAACAGAAAGTGACCCCCAGGAGTGAAGAGGAGTGAAGGCATCTCAGGTAACATGGAGAATCTGTAACAGTCACAGCACCGCTGAGAAGAACATGCGTGGGACACGAAGTGGAAGGCTGATGAGCAGCACTGGGGACGAGGAGATCTGAGGGTCAACTATAAAACAGCAGGAACCGCATCTTGTGGATTTTAAACTATGCGCAGAAGACAAACAGAGGGCGTTAGCATTTACGTTAGGAGAAGGTTATGAGGAACTAAACAGTCCAGGATCCTTGAATTGTCTGGGACCATTTATGTACCGATGGGCAGTGACGTCTACAAGGAGGAACCTCTCCCCTAACTCCCAGAAGAGAAATGAAGGAGCATATAGCCTCGAAGTCCTAAGAGCAAAAGGGGCAGGATCAACCCTGACCCCAGATTTGGCTTGATTATCAAGAGTGATGAAGCCACATGAGCACCAAGAGGGTATGAAGAGGTAATTTGTCCCATAACCAGGCTTTCAGGATGGTGGCTCCCAGGAGGCAGGTCTGAACGGCTACAGGCAGCAGCGGGGAGTGAGTGGCCTGCTCTTCCTGTGGTTGGGGTGGGATGGAGGGAGGACCCCTGCGTGGGCCGGGTTTCTGTGGTTTGAATTCTCCACGGGTGGCCTTTATCCTCTTGTCCGGATGTGGAACGGAGGGTGGGATGGGCAGGCCGGAAAGCTGTCCGTCACCAAACATCAGAGACGGAGTCAGATTCCAATAAGCTTCCCTTCTGGTGACTTTGCTGTAATTCTGCCTTCAGGCTGATGGCTGAAACGTGCACGTTTTAGGTCTTCGAGCTCGGACTTGTGTAAGCCAGCCAAACGTGTGGTGCTCTGGGGGCCACCTGCTCAGGCTGGAACCCAAGGGCAAGTTCTCTTGTCTGGCTCATTCGGGACCCAGCGTTGTGTATTCGAGAAGTGAAGTGAGTGCCCGGTCGCGTCAGTATGTCTGGGTCTCCAAAGGGGATGGGGGTGTCTGATTGCCATTTGTGTCTTGGGGGTTCTGGGAGGCAAGCCTTCCTGAGTCTTCACCAAGAGGGAGAATTTGGGATGAGAAGCTTTGTTTCTGGCCACGCGGCTGCAGCACCAGCAGAGACCGAGGCGGCGGTGGTGTCTGCGGCTGGTCCTTCGCGGGCGCTTCCAGGGCCGTTGGCGCCAGCCGCGGGGTCCGCCCTTGAGCAGGGATGTTCCAGTTGGCGGAGGGGCCACAGCAGTGGGCTCCACCATGTGTGATGGCAGCTTTGGTACCTGTGTAGTGTGGGAACTCCTTTCCTGTTGGCTCAGAGGGTGCCCTTCTCCAGCAATATGTGAAGAACTATTATCACTCAGTAGGTAAGAGACAGCCCAACTTTAAAATTAGGTGGAAGATTTGAATGCTTCACAGAAGAATATAGAGTGGTAGCCATTAGCACATAGAGAGAGAAGCTCCACACCACCAGTCATCAGTGAAATGCAGTTTAGAACCATGGTGAGATATGGCACCATATTGATCTGAAGAGCTGAAATTAAACAAATGTTTACACAGATGTGACACAATTCTTCAGAGAATTGTTTGGCAGTTATTTTAATATTAAAAAACACTTAACCATATTATGCAGCAGTTTTTCTTTTAGCTATTTACCAGTGAGATATGAAAATCTTTACACAAAAAGATTGGTACACAAATGTTTGTAGGAGCTTTAGTAATAATAGCCACATTGGATACAACCCAAGTGCTTATCAACAGGTGGATTTATAAAAATGGTATATGCATGCAGTGGAATACTACTCAGCATGGAAAAGGAACAAGGCTATGGATCTGTGCAACAACATGCATGAACCTCAGAAACATGCCGAGCAAAAGAAGCCAAACACAACAGAGTATGTGTATATTATATGATTCCGTTTCTGGGAAATTCCAGTCTCAACAGAACAGATCTGCACTGTCAGCAGACCAGTGGTCCTTAGGGATGGAGGGGACTGTTGAGGGACACAGAAACTTTGGAGATGGTGCAGATGTTCTAGAACCGGATTATGGTTGTGATAATCTACTAAGTCTGACTTCCCTACCTCTTATTTTTTCAAGTTTCCTTAGCTACTTTCATGTTTATTTTTCCATATGAACTTTGGAATCAAATTTTGTCTCCTGGAAAGAAAAGGGTATTTTCATTGATAGCACGTTCAGTTTAAATACTAACATGGAGAAAATGGACATCGTCATGATGCCGAGTCATTCTGTTCAAGAATAAGTGATGTATTTCCATTGGTTCAAGTTTGCTTTTTATGTCCTTCAGAAGTGATTTACGTTTTTCCTCAGATAAATTTTGCACATTTCTTGTTAACGGTATTCCAAAGTATTTTATCATTTGTTGCTATTCCATTGATACGGGAAAGTATTTTCTGTTCCATTGTTTTCTAACTGGGTGTTGTTTGTTTAAATGAAAACTGTTGTTGTGTTTTATATTCTGTCAGTTTACTGAATTCTCTTATTTGCATTTATTTTATAACTGATTTTCTTAATATTTTTAGGTAAACACTGTATCATCTATAACTAGAGATACTTAGTTTTTCAAGCCTTAGGCATCTAGTTGCTTTCTTTTCTCTGGCCAATACTTCCAGTACAGTATTAATCAGTGGTGGCATTGGTGGCCATTTCTCCTTGTGGCTGACTGTGGTGGGATGACCTGGAGCTTCATTGGTGGGGGGTGGGGTGCTGGCTTCAGGAATGATGTTAATGAAAGATCCATCAGTGACCATTTTACTATTAGTTTTCAAAAATCATGATTAGGTGTAGAATTTTGTGAAAGGCCTTTTCAGTATGCCAATATAATTACAGGGTTTTTCTTCTTAGGTTTGTTATGGTGATTTTTTGGATTTTTTTTTTTTTAAGATTTTTATTTATTTGACAGAGAGACAGTGAGAGAGGGAACACACGCAGGAGGAGTGGGAGAGGGAGAAGCAGGCTTCCCGCCAAGCAGGGAGCCTGATGTGGGGCTTGATCCCAGGACCCTGGGATCATGACCTGAGCCGAAGGCAGACGCTTAACGACTGAGCCACCTAGGCGCCCCGATTTATTGGATTTTTAAAATATAAATCATCCATGCATTTCTTTTTAATGTGCTGATACATTCTAAATGCTGGCATTTTACCAGGATTTGGATCTGTCTATGGGAGATTGGTCGATAGTTTTTTTGGTCTTCCTTTATCAGGTTTACATATAAATGCTATACTTCAAGGAATGTGAACATTTTTCTACTTTTTTAATGCCCTGGAACGATTCAAGTTGCATTGGGATTGTCTGGTTTTTCAGTTTGGTAGAATTTATTTTTGATGTTATTGGGTGCTGGGTGCTTTTTTTGTGGTGGAGTTTTAAAACCGTTTTCTCGGTGTTTTCTATGGAAATTGGCCTGCTCAAGCTTTTCTCTGTCTGCTAGGATCAATTTTAATATATTGTGTTTTCCTAGGAAACTACCCACTGTATCTAGGCTTTCACCTTTTTATGCATACAGTTGTCTAGAATACTCCTGAGATTTTTTTTCTTTAAATTTCCTCTATTTGAACATTTGTTTCTGCCCTGTCATTTAAAAAATTTTTAATTTAAATTCAATTTAGTTAACATATAATATATTATTAGTTTCAGGGTTAATATTTAGTGATTCATCAGTTGCATATAACACCCAGTGCTCATTATGTCAAGTGCCTGCCTTAATGCCCATCACCCAGTTGCCCCATGCCCCTACCCACCTCCCCTCCAGCAACCCTCAGTTTGTTTCCTAGAGTTAAGAGTCTCTTATGGTTTGTCTCCCTCTCTGTTTTTATCTTATTTCCCCCTCCCTTCCCCTATGTTCATCTGTTTTGTTTCTTAAACTCCACATACAAGTGACATTGTATGGTATTTGTCTTTCTTTGGCTGACTTACTTGCTTAGCATAATATCCTCTAGTTCCATTCACGTCATTGCAAATGGCAAGATTTCATTCTTTTTGATGGCTGAGTAATAATAATAATAGTAATAATAATAATAAACTTTATATAAATACCACATCTTCTTTATTGCCCTGACATTTCTTTTTGTGTATATGTGCTTTCTCCCATTTTTTCGTGATTATATTAGCTAGTGCCTTGTCTGTTTTATTTCATATTTCTACTGATTTCCAGTTTCATTTCATTTTATTTCATTGTGATTATTACGGAACCTGGACTGGATAGCCCAACGGAAGAACCAAGCGGCACCCGGAGATCTTGGGAGGACAGGATGTTTATTTAATGTCGGCGGGCTCAGAGGAGAGTGGTCTCCAAAGGTCTGAGCCCCGAGCACAAACAAAGGGGCAATTTATACACTTCTGCTTCCACATACTGGGCACTTTTGGTGTGTGCGCAAAGCAGGGCAGGGAGAAGAACCCGGATTGGTGGGCGCGGGAAGCAGAGCGGGGAGAAGAACCCCGAAGAGCCCCAGGGCAAGGACTGGAACTCTCTTGCTGGCTTGGTCAGCCATCTTAGGACACAGATTTTCCTTATCATTCTCCCCTTTGATGCCCCTTTAAACACCTAGTTTTGAGGGCATCATCTTCATCTTCTAAGGGGCGATAGTGAATAAGAAGTAACTGGAGTCTGATTTTAGCAATTTGAGTAGTAATAAATCCAGTAAGGGCATAAAGCATACAAGGACCAAATGCCACTATGAGGAGAAGCAATAGGAGGGGGCCGGCAAGGGGCGAACCAAGGGAACCATTGTGAGAGGGTATCCCACCAAGTTTTCCACTGGAGTGTTTCCCACCGACGATGTACTCGTTCCTGTAATTGGGTCAGAGTTTCTTGGGCCACCCCTGACTCATTAGCATAGAAACAACATTCTTCCTCTAGGAAGAGGCAGAGCGCCCCTTGTGCGGCCATGAGCAAGTCTAGCCTGCACCTGTTTTGGAGGACCACTGAGGCCAGTGAATCGAGTTGGCGCTGCAGGGCCAGGGCCGACCTGAGTGAGGGTGGAAAAACCCGCCGTGAGTTGTTGAGTTAACCCCTGCTACTGAACCTGAGACATCCCGATGCCAGGGGTGCTGAGGGCAACACCTGATGCAGCCAGCAGGCTCACAATAAGAGAGATGGCTGCAGGGGAGCATCGAGGGCAGCTAGAAGGTCTCCAGATGAGTGGGGCATTGCTCCCGGGGAGGACTGAAAGATCGGGTAAGAGACTGACAAGCATGCATGATTGATTGCGCAGGGTGATGCAGATGTATACACCTTGATCACAGGCCAGAAGTGTTAGGTGCACAGACCCGACTGGCCTGTGATGGGAGAGGAAGAGTTGCCATATAGCGGTACCAGAGCCAGAAAGGGATAATCTGAGGTCCCCGGTGCCGAGGTGGGCGGTGACACGGTAGATTGGTTGAGGATAACACCTAGGTATTGGATGAGACCGGGCTTCATACAGATCCAGCAGTCAGGCACTAGGGGTGGATTCGAGTGGTTAAGCACTTGGTGGGAGGTGTTAATCATACCTAACAGTTGCACTATAGATGCTTGCTGCATGTGGATGGGGGACCTGGGGATGCGCCAGGGCGAGTTATTTTCTGTCTGACTCTAGGGGTTGACTGTAAGGCTTGGAGTGAACATGGACTTAATCATAAATTTGGCCATGGGGTCGGTCCCCATGGGGTGATATTGGCCCAACAGGAGAATGATTCCTGTAGCCCATGATGTGGCATTGGGTTCTAAGACTGAGAGGGTGAGCGGTATACAGTGTGGAGTCTCCAGGTGATGTTGAGAGATTTAGTCAAGACCTGTACAACATCTGCCACAGATGCGAGTTCATTGTCACTATGGATTGTTAATGGCAGGCCGAACCCAGGCACGCTTTCCCGCAAGAGGACTTTAGCTACTTCCCAGCTTTGCTCAGTCCTAGTCGGGAAGCCTTCGACTCTCCCAGAGTATGTGCATACTATTACTAGGAGATATCTGAACCCCCTGCTTGGCTGCACATCTGTGAAGTCTACCTCTAGATCTTTGAAGGGGGTTGTTCCCATTCTCTGGACACCTGGCGGGGGCCATGGTGCAGACCGAGCATCTACTTGTTCCTCGGCATAGTGCTGGCAGCTGACTGATGTAATGGTTTATTTTTTTTAATTTTTAATTTTTTTAAAGATTTTATTTATTTATTTGACAGAGAGACACAGCAAGAGAGGGAACACAAGCAGGGGGAGTGGGAGAGGAGAAGCAGGCTTCCCGCTCAGCAGGGAGCCCGATGCGGGGCTCGGTCCCAGGACCCTGGGATCATGACCTGAGCTGAAGGCAGACGCTTAACGACTGAGCCACCCAGGCGCCCCAATAGTGCTTTATTTTTGAGAAGGGCCTCTAATGCAGTTTTTCCCAGATGAGTGAGTTGTTGCTATTCCTTGACTAGATGCCCTCTAGTTGCTGTTGGAACAAAGATGTGCCTGTCTGGCATCATCCACCATCCCTTTTCAGTCAGGGTGGCTCCCTCAGCCATGGTCCATTCATTTTCCTTTTTAGTGTAACTGGGTGGAGGGAATTCTTCCGGGGGTGTCAGGGCCATGGTGAGGGAAGGGGCTCTGCCCATGTCCTCACTGGCTGCGGTCTTGGCTGCCTCATATGCCAGGTGATTTCCCCGCGCTATGGGGTCGTCTCCTTTCTGGTGTCCCTTACAGTGCAGGATTTCTACTTCCTTTGGAAGCCAGATGGCTTCGAGGAGTCTCAGTATCTCCTCCTTATTCTTGATAGCTTTTCCTGCTGCGGTTAGGAGGCCCCTTTCCTTGTAGATGGCTCCATATATATGTACAGTAGCAAAGGCGTACCGAGAGTCAGTATAGATGTTGACTCTTGCCGTCACCGAGGCTGAGGGCTCGGACTAAGGCGTGTAATTCAGCCCGTCGAGCTGACCATCCAGCTGGTAATGCCTTAGCTTTTAGGACTTCAGTGGTTGTGGTTATTGCATAACCCACTTTCCGGGCACCCTCTTGTAGGTAACTGCTGCCATTGCTGAACAGCGTGAGCTCTGGATCCTTTATGGCTTGATCCCGCAGATCTGGACGGCTCGCGTAGACTTCATCAGTCACCTCGGAGCAGTCATGGTCTGGTTTCCCCTCTTCTGTGGGGAGAAGGATTGCTGGATTTAAAGGTCCTTACTGTTTTGACTGTAACCCGCAGGTTTTCCTAGAGGAGCCCTTGGTGTTGTGCTAGCCAAGAGTTGGGAAGGAAGTGGTGTCCCTGTGCATTCATGAGGGACCCAACTGCATGAGGGACCTTGACGTTAAGTTTCTGCCCCAGGGTAAGTCTGTCCACCTCCTTGATGAGTAGGACTGTAGCTGCCAGCGCCCTGGGGCACGGTGGCCATCCCACTGCCACAGGGTCTAGTTTCTTTGACAGGTAAGCAACTGGCCATTGCCAGGGCCCAATAGTCTGGGTGAGTACCCCGAGCACTGTTTTTTCCTTTTTGTGCACAGAGATTGAAGGGTTTTTCTGCATCTGGTAGGCCCAGGGCTGGAGCCCGCCCCAGGGAGGTCTTTATCTCTGTGAAAGCAGCTTTTGCTTCCTCAGTCCAGGCAGGGGGTTCTTTTTTTTTTTTTTTTTTTTTTTTAAAGATTTTATTTATTTATTTGACAGAGAGAGACACAGCGAGAGAGGGAACACAAGCAGGGGGAGTGGGAGAGGGAGAAGCAGGCTTCCCGCGGAGCAGGGAGCCCGATGCGGGGCTCGATCCCAGGACCCTGTGATCATGACCTGAGCCGAAGGCAGATGCTTAGACTGAGCCACCCAGGCGCCCCAGGCAGGGAGGGGGTTCTTGATCTGGTCCGCCTAAGAGATCATAAAGGGGTCTTGCTATTGCCGAGAACCCAGGGATCCAGATGCAGCAGAATCCTGCAGCCTCCAAGGAATTCTCGTAGGCCCCTTTTTGTCTGGGGCTGTGGCAGGGAGATGATGACTTTCTCTCTCTCCGGCCCTAGTTCTCTTTTCCCTTGGGTTATGAGGAAACCAAGGTATTGGACCTGTTGGCAGATTTGTGCCTTCTTCTGTTAGGCTCGTTATCCTGAGTCTGACAGGAGCTGTAGGAGGGCCTTTGTGCCTTTTGTGCAGTCTTCTTATGTGTCACTGGCGAGGAGGAGGTCATCCACATACTGGAGGAGGGTGCATCGTGTGGCCTCTTGGGAAGCTGGCGAGGTCTGCAGCCAGTGCTTCCCCAGAGAGGGTTGGTGAGTTTTTAAACCCCTGCGGGAGGCGCGTCCAAGTCAGTTGCTTCTGGCACCCTGTATCAGGTTCAGGGCATTCAAAGGCAAATAGTGGCTGGCTCTGGGGAGCTAAGCGGAGGCAGAAGGCATCCTTCAAATCTAGGCAAGTGAACCATCTGGCCGATCCTGGGATTTGGCCAAGGAGGGTGTATGGATTCGGGACCACTGGGTACAGAGAGATGGTCACCTTGTTGATGGCCCGCAGGTCTTGAACTGGTTGGTATCCCCCTCCTGGCTTCTTGACTGGTAGGAGTAGGCGAGTCTGAACTCCAGCGGGCTGCTCGGTTGGGCCTGGGCACAGAATAGCCTCCATTCTTCCATCGGCGTGGTACTTGGTAGTGGTAATTGCCAGTGGTAATTGCCTTGGGTTCAGTCAGAGGCTAGTGTGTCCAGTGGGCTCAAAGGTTATCTGAGCCCTAAGTTTGGAGAGT
This sequence comes from Mirounga leonina, assembly GCF_011800145.1. NCBI lineage: Eukaryota > Metazoa > Chordata > Mammalia > Carnivora > Phocidae > Mirounga > Mirounga leonina. Next base: position 19,552,015 of record NW_023270615.1, read on the forward strand.
ATGTCTTGGCCCAGGAAGGGGATGGAGCAATCAGGCAGATAAAGGAATTCATGTTGGACCTTGTGGCCCCTGAGTTTGCAATGGCGAGCCTGGCAAAAGAGCTGTTGTATCGCTTGTGTCCCAGTGGCCCCGAGGATGGTCGCAGTCCTTTTGCTGACTGATGCCACTGGGGAGGTGACAACAGAGTGCTCGGCCCCAGTATCAACCATGGAAGTCACTGATTGGCCCCCCATCTTCATTTTGACGGTGGGCTCATGGGGGCCAAGGAGGAAAGAGCCCAGTCCCCCTCAGTCTGAGTCCATTCCCGTAAGGCCTATGAGGTCCTCCTCTCGGGGTTCTTCCTTGTAGTGGCTGGGCTTTTGAGCCTTTCCCCGGTTGGGACATTCGTTTTTCCAATGCCCTTTCTCTTTACAGTAGGCACATTGATCCCTTGCCAAGGGGGTTCTGGGCTTCCCCCTTTTCGGAGGTCGGGATCTCCCCGCCTTTGTGTTGTCCTTTTCTTTCAGGGTGGCGGCAAGGAGGCTGACTTTCTTTTTCATCTTTTTGTCGGCTTCCCGTTTGGCTGCGACCTCCTTGTTCATGTAGACTTTATTGGCAATCTCTGTTAGTTGGGTGATGTTCATCCCGGCAAAACCCTCTACTTTCTGAAGTTTTTTTCTGATATCTGGGGTGGCCTGTGCCACGAAGGAGGTGTTTACCATCTGTTGGCTTTCCTGTGCCTCAGGGTCAAATGTAGTGTATATCCTGTAGGTTTCACATAGTCTTTCGTAGTAGTCCCTGGGGGACTCCCCTGGTTGTTGAGTGACCGAGGTTACCTTAGTCATGTTCATGGGTTTCTTAGCGCCTGCCCAGATTCCCTGGAGGAGGGCCTCCCGGTACCGGCGGATGTGGGCCTGTCCCTCAGTGGTGGTGAAGTCCCATGCTGGGCGCTCTTCAGGTATGGCCGCCTTAGCCCAGGGAGCAGGGTCGATGACTCCTGCTGTTGCGTGCTCTTCCAGGTACTGCCGTGCACCTTTCAATATTCTCCTCCTTTCCTCTATGTTAAAACGGTGGGGAGTAACTGTTGGCAGTCTTCCCAGGTTGGCTGATGAGTTCCAGTTGAGGAGGTTGGTGGTGGAGAAGAGCTGATAATACATCATAGAATGGCCAGGTCGGACTGTCCCATCTTCATCGTGCCTCTCCAGTTCCCGCGTCTCTTGTACCGGCATTTGAAGGGTGCTTGTGCCCGGCCTGGGGCGCGGCCTGGGGCACAGCCTGGCTGCTGGTCCTGGAGAAAGTGGATCTTTTAGGCCTGGGGGTGTTGGTGGATCCTCTGGGCCTGGGGGCGCTGGTGAGACCAATGACTGTGGAGTGTCTGGAGCTGAAGGGCCAGGTGTAGACGGTCTTGGGGGTAAGCGATTAAGACCCTGGCCTGTCCCTGCCAATTGCAAACGAATCACACCCGGGGGGGAAGGGTCTGAGCAGTTCCTAGCCAGGAGTCAATGTACGGAAACTGGTCAGGGTGTCCTGGTTCTTCTGTTAGGACTCGCCATACTCGATGAATCATTGGGACATCGAATGTCCCTTCTGAAGGCCACCTGACATCAAAGGTGGGCCATTCCAATTCACATAGGGTTCTCAACTTGCCAGGGTTCATCCTGACTCCATAGTCTCCCGAAAACCCCTTCTTGAAATTTTTGATCATGGTCTCTAGAACCGTAGGTTTACTCTGCCCTGACCCCATGGTGATGTCCCCGTGTGCAGTGGGGCAGAGACAGACAAAGGGGGGGTGCCTCCTGAGGTGAGGAGACCAATCAGATGCCCTTCTGGCCGTGTCCCCAAGGAGCTTAGGTGAGGCTTAGCCGTAGCGGTCTCAGCGTTGTGACTTACGATCGGAAACTATTCTGATGCTGCCATAGACTGTATGCTGTTCACCATGGAATTGCATCCGGGCCCACTCGGACTCCGTAGGCTTCTGGGGACCTTAAGGGTGCCTGCCCACGGAGCTACAGAATCAGTCCACTTGAGCAAGCCAGATTGGACTGCACATTCACTCACACATTCACACTCCAGAAGTTACTACATTCCCTCCCTGGGAATCCCTACCTGTGAGACCTCTAAGAGGTCTCTGGGAGGTGATCAAGCTCCCCTTTCACCCCAGTGGGGGTGGGCCTGTCTGGGTCCTGAGGCCCCAGGCCTTACTGGAATCTGATGTTGGGACCAGGTCCTCACCTGCCAAGTCTCCTCGAGTCGGGTGGGAACAGCGAAGAGGGGCTGGCCCGAGGTGACGGGGCGGGAGACTGCCGAAAATTAGGCAGGGTACGCCTTCTCCATTACGATCCCTCGTTCCGTCACCGCCCCGCCGTTGCCCCCAAACCGGTGGCAACAATGGGCCAGCACGGTTGGGTTTCCCAGTCAGGGAACGAAATGTTATGGAACCTGGACTGGATCGCCTGACAGAAGAACCAAGTGGCACCCGGAGATCTTGGAGGATAGGAGGTTTATTTAACACCGGTGGGCTCAGAGGAGAGTGGTCTCCAAAGGTCTGAGCCCCGAGCACAAAGGGGGCAATTTATACACTTCTACTTCCGCATACTTGGCACTTTTGGCGCATGCGCAAAGCGAGGCAGGGAGAAGAACCCAGATTGGTGGGTGTGGGAAGCAGAGCAGGGAGAACCTGGAAGAGCCCCGGGGCAAGGACTGGAACTCTCGCTGGCTTCGTCGGCCATCTTAGGACACAGATTTTCCTTATCATGATCAGAGAATGTTGTATTACTTTACGATATAGAATTTACTGAGGTTTCCTTGTGACTATTCCATTTTTGTGAAAGTTTATGTGTGCTTGCAAGGAAGGTGTATTCTCCATTATTGGGATACAAATATCCAAATATAGTCATTATTATTATTGTTAAGTCTTGTTATTAGAGCACGAGCAGGGGGAGGAGCAGAGAGAGAGGGAGGGGGAAAGAATCTCAAGCAGACTCCGCACTGAGCATGGAGCCTGACATGGGGCTCAATCTCACAACCCCAAGATCATGATCTGAGCCGAAACCAAGATTCCAACTCTCAACCGATTGAGCCACTCAGGTGCCCCAATTATATTGCTAGGTCTTATGTTTATTTACTTTCTGTCTACTTGGCCTTAGACTGAGAGCATTGTTATTGTTTATTTTTATATAATAACATGTTTAACTCATAAATATTTGAATATTATTATTGTGTTTCACTTTCTTTTTGTGTCTGCTTTGTGAAGGTGATTGGGGTGTTTCTTTGATAAGTATCAGAGGTTTTATTTCTTCATTGTGAATTACAGCCTTTATTGTTGTTAACCTTGAAAAAAAAAAAGCTGCCAGTTATTTTACTACCAAAATGGGTTTATGTGGAAATAGCAGAGAATTCAATTCAGGACACGCTAGCTGTGGCAAAACCATAGAGAAGTCCAAAAAACAAAGAAGAGAAAGGTTCTTTTAGAGAGGAAAAGGGGTGTGGGGAGGGGCTGAACTGGGAGCTGGAAGTATAGTGGCTACTCGTAGGCTGCGCTGTGACTGCCTCTCATTGGCTGAGCTGTTGCTGGGACGGAAGAAACCTTCCTCCTCCTGTTGGGATTTTAAGGAGCATCCTCCAGGAGGTCCCTCTCTTCCTCTTGGGTCCGCAATTGACAACCAGTGCTTGGCGTGAGAGCTCCCCCTGCGAGCCTCTGAACTCCATTCTAGACAAGGTTTCCTTTTATTAATTTTCACAGGGATAGGAAGTGTCTGTTGTTGTATTTCCTGCTTTGGCCTGAGTCCTCCCTTCTCTGGTATTAGGACCACTTTGCCTCCTTCCACGGATTTGTGTGTGCCTGACACACCTTTACTGTTTCGTCATGGTTAACTTTTCTGTTTTGATTGAGCTTCTTGAGTATACAGTCAGATTTTCTTTTGTACATCAGTGTAATCATCTTTTTTACTCTGATAAAGTGAGTTAAGCCATTTATATTGAACAACATACGTGCCTGATCTCAAGTTTTGTTTTATGTCACGTTTATGGTGTGATGTGGCACATTACTGAGCTCCTTTCTCCAAATATGTTTTCCCTTTTTAATGTGTATCTTTTTGGGTAAAGGTTCTATCTTTTGTTATTTAGGAAGGCTTGTTTTTTTTTTTTTTTTTTTTTTTTGTGGCGTGGTTACCTTTGTCTTAATACTTTTTGTCTCCATTTTCCCTATTCAGGCCTACGTATTATTTTATTTGTTGGCTTTACATGATACTCCTTTTCTCCCATGGTGA
>NW_023270615.1:19556271-19628296 GCF_011800145.1 Mirounga leonina
TGCTTTCTGTAGCCTGGACATTTGAAGAATGGCCGGGCTGGGCCCTAGATCCCTGACTCATATTTGTCTTGAATTTTGTGAAAATATTATTTCACTGTGTTTTTGTTGAAAAGTCTGCTCCCACTTTGACTTACTTTCCTGTTGTACACTTGGACTTGTAAATCAAAGGCTTGGAGGATTTTTGAAATACTTAAAGTCTAGTAGTTTTGTTGTGAGGTGTCTGTGGTGACCATCCTGGATTGACTTTTCCAGGAACATATGTACCCTTTTGATATGTGGATTCAGGTTTTCTTTTATTTTCAGAAAGTTTCATTGTATGTGAGTTTTAAGTATTAGTCTGTTAATGGTTTGCTTCTCTGCAGGAGCTTCACTTGTATGTTTACTAGATCTTCTTTGCCCATCCTCTTGGACACCTGCTCTCAGATTCGTCTTACCTCTTTATTCCATCTTTGTTCTCTTGCCTGTTTTCCTTCTTCTTTAGTGTCCTTATTGGCCCAGTAGAATATATTCTTAGGTATATTGCTAGTCTTTTTTTTTTTTTATGTTATTTTTTAAAGATTTTATTTATTTATTTGAGACAGAGAGAACACATGAGAGGGGGGAGGTTCAGAGGGAGAAGAAGGCTCCCTGCCGAGCAGGGAGCCCGATGCGGGACTCGATCCAGGGACTCGATTCAGGGACTCCAGGATCATGACCTGAGCCGAAAGCAGTCGCTTAACCAACTGAGCCACCCAGGCGCCCTAAAGATTTTATTTATTTATTTGGCAGAGAGAGAGTGAGAGCAGGAACACAAGCAGGGGGAGTGGGAGAGAGAGAAGCAGGCTTCCGGCCGAGCAGGGAGCCTGATGCAGGACTCGATCCCAAGACCCTGGGGTCATGACCTGAGCCGAAGGCAGACACTTAACGACTGAACCACCCAGGCGCCCTATTGCTAGTCTTTAAGATAACTTTTTCTTCAGTATCTTTCCCGAATTAATTTAACTCTTATTTCACATCTTGGCTCTTTGTCCATTTTGGTTTGAGTGTTGAATTTCTAATTCAGGGTGTTCCTTCATGTCTGCACATGCTTATTTTATGGTATTTGATTCATGTCGGGGTGTGGCTACCAATCTCTGTTGGTTGTTCTTTGGGGAATGGTTCTATCAGCTAAAATGTTTTGTTCCTTTCTTACTTTCACTTTCTTCTAATGACTTTGTTTGAATGTTGCCTGCCATTTTCTGAGCATTTTATAGTTTTTGTGTTTTCTTGGCCAGTAAGAACAGGTGTCTTTATGTAAGTTGAATAGAATAGAAAGTCCAGAGAGGGTTCCATGTGTGAGTGCCTGGGTAAGGATGTCCTTTTATTTTGTTTAATTAATTTTTTTTTTTTTTTTTTGGTACCAAAACCCGGGAACAAACCATAAAGATGTCCTTTTAAAACAGTAGGTGAAGGACAAGCTATTCGAGAAATGGAGCATAGGGACAGGAAGGAAAACAAGTTACTCACATGTCACTCTGTAGAAATATGTTTAGAATAATTAAAAACTAACGCAAAAGACAATAGTGTAAAATTATCTCAGGAATGTATAAACTTTTTTTTTTTTTAAAGATTTTATTTATTTGACAGAGAGAGAGAGCACAAGCGGGGGAAGCAGCAGGCCGAGGGAGAGGGAGAAGCAGGTTTCCCGCTGAGCAGGAATTGGGGCTTGATCCCAGGACCCTGGTATTATGACCTGAGCCGAAGGCAGCTGCTTAACCAACTGAGCCACCCAGGTGCCCCTAAACAGTTTTGAATCAAGAAAAATTACATAGGTTTGATTTACTTAAAAATCCAAAACATCTGAACCAGAGAATATTACAACATCAAGATACATGAAAATTATGAGAAAACACTGAATCTTCTTTAACGAAGCACTGATATCAGATTATATGAAGCAAAGAATCTAGTTGAAAAGATAGGAGCAGTCAGTTCATAGAAAACAGCACAATTGGCCAATACGGGATTAGTAACCCGTAATCAAGAAAGTGACATTAGGATGAGGCTTTTCACCTATCAGATGAGCAAACATTTTCAAAGACCGGCATTACAATAAGTCGGATGAGGGTAAATAGGTATTTTTTTTACACATGGCAAATAAGATTTGCGCGTTTTTGAAAAGCTTTTTTTTTTTTTTCCTGTTAAGTCTTCAGTATGACACTCTTTGACCTAATCAGGCCAGCGCTGGGGATCTCTCAGAGGAAATACTGGAATTGGTGTGTGGAGCTTCTGTGCAGGGGCGCTCAGTGCTGCAGCGACAAGATTTGTGAACAAATTAAATTTCCATAAGAGTGAGAGAAAGTGAAAAGTCGTGGGAAATGTCTGACAAGAAATATTCCAAGGAGCGTTAGCCAGCAAGGAGGCAGTTGAGCGGTTGCCCTCTGCCCTGGGGGAGGCCATGTGCTGACCATGGTCTTTGCTGTCTGTGCAGGTGGCCTCTGTCGAGGGCATCCTGTATGCGCTGAGCATGCCCCAGCTGCAGCTGCTCTCCAGGACCAGTGTGTTTCCGAGCAGCCCCACCAGTCTCCTCTGCTCTCCTGACTGCCAGTGGGTGTTTGCTTCGACCCAGGACTCAGACTTGGGCCCAAAGGTCAGTGGCTTTGTGCACACAAAGTGGTGAGTTCTGTGCCCAGGCTTGTGGTTGGGTCTGGGAGGGTGGCTTCCAGTGCAGGACCAAGCCTCTCAGAAGCACCTGCAGACAGGATGGTCCAGGGACAGAGGAGTCATCTGGAGCAGACTTCCAAGTGGTAGGACAGGAATACAGAGCAAGACGTTGGAGGCAAAAGCATGCTGGTGACTTACACTGCTCAAAACCACAAGAGCCCTTAAAAAACACCACAAGGGCCGTTGATTTGGTTGTCCTATCACACCGACTGACCCGGGACTGGTGTGCGAGACGTTTCCAGCAGGGCCTGACTAGCTAGTCCGAGCAGTCTGGCGAGCAGGGCGCACAAGGGGCACCAGCAGCCCTGTAAGACACAGTGAGGTCACTGGGTGTGGGTCTGCGGCCCTCCTGGGTGCTTCTCAGCGGCACGGACCACATGGCAGTGTTCCCCCAGGTGTTCCACACTCGCTCCCTGCTCTGTCTGGTAGAGGATGAGCCTCCTGTCTCCACCACTCTCCCCATCTGGCTGACTTCCAGAGCCTGCTGGGCCCCTGACGAGACAGCCAGGCTGATGGTGATGCACAGAAACAATGATAGCAGGCAGCTGGCCATCAGCACCTACGAGCTGGGGGCCAAGCAGTCCCAGGAAGGAGTGGACGTTGTGGGTAAGGGTCCCCACGCCAGGACTGTCTCTGTTGCACTGTGGTGCCTCAAGCACAGATTCCTCGGGTTTCCTTTGGGGAACTTTTCTTCCCTCTCAGTGAATATAGTGGCCCAACAAATGTCTTGTTGTTTGTGATTGTACTGGCCGAGTGGTTGAGCACTAGCCGCATTCCAGGCCCTCTGTGTGGCCCTGGGATCCAGACACTAACCACTGACCACGTACAGTCTCGCCTCTCCTCACTGTCTTGTCACAACTGTGGCAGACACACTCTTCTTGGTGCTGAGTGTGCACAGAGATGAGTAAAAGCCACAACCAGTTCTTCCCCAGGGAGCTCCCAGGCCAACAGGAAAAGAAGACCCATAGCCGTCTCTTTTTCTGCCTCCTCTGTCTCCCAAACTGGATGTCACTGTGACTGGCCTGCCCTGTGGCCCTTAGAATTTTTTCTTTTGTACTATATTCATTTGTTTTCATGTCATCATTTGGCCATAAACTTTACTCTGAGCTTCCTAGCAGCCAAGGAAAAAAGGGAAACAGGATGTGTACTCTAATCCCTTGTTTGATATGAGCATGAATTCTTCGAAAGGTAATTTTTTTCCTGCTGGTAAACCATAAGGAAATGATCCAGTTAATTAAAAAAAAAAAAGGAATACTATACAGTATAAAAGACCATATCATCATAATAGTTTTTGGCAGATGTTACAAATGTCATAGTTCTCATGGCACCCATCTTACATCACCCTGCCGTAGCTGGGGAGGGGCAGGGGGCCTATCCCCTGGAAGATACGTGTGCCACATATTGTCACTTCCACATGCATTTTGCCTCGAATCTTTACAGTCCCCTTAAGTAGGGCACTGCCATCGTATGGGAGGCTTTGGGGAGGACTCGCAAGTGTGGCCACAAAGGTGTTGCCTTGTCAGTGTACCACGTCATCTTAGGGGAGGCACGTGTACTCCACACCCCCAGCTGCTACTGAGAGATGACAATCTGTTTTTATTTGAAAAAGTACAACAGATTGCAAGTTTCCTCCTGCCAGACACCATGACACCTCCTCACCTCATGAAAGGCCATGGCTCTCAGTTGATCCTGCTGGTGTCGGGGTCGGAGCTGGTGCTCTTCACCATCCAGGGCCTGCAGCTGGCAGCCTTCCAGGACCACCAGAAGCCCGTCACATCCCTGTGGGTGGTGAGTGTGGGCCCGCCCGCCTGCATCGTGGCCCGGCCTCCAGAGCCTGCGGCTCCACCTCACTTGGCTTCTCATTTCAAGGACCAGAGCCGAGTCCTCACTGCTTCCTTCGACCTCTCCCTGCGGGTCTACGTGTGGAATAAGGAAAATAAGTTTCCCGTCCTCAAGAGCTGCTATCACCTGCTCGGGGGCTCCCACAGATGGGCCAGGTAACTGCTTCCAGTTCCCTTCGCCCGACCCGTGAGGCGGCCTCACCCTGCCTGCCGGCGGCAGCTGTAAGGCATGTGACTGGGACTTGGGGCTCAGCCCGGCCTATTTGCACTATCTGGGGACCTAAGATAAGTCGCTGCTCAGATGCCATTTCCTCCTCTGCTTCAAAACAAAGATGCTAAGCAGCATCTACATTATCTCCTCTAATGTACAAAACTGCCACCTACAGTTGGTACCACCCACTCTCCCAGATCAGACAGAGGCTCTGAGATGTGGCTGTTTTGCCCACAGTCCCGCAGGGACGCACAGTGACACCAGGTGGGCCCGGCCTGGACCTGCAGCCCCGCTCTCACCTCCCGCCCTGAGCCACACGATTCTAAAACCATTTCCCAAATGCAGGTGGTGGTGGAGTCAGTAGGGTGTGGTGGAAAAAGTCCCAAAGAATGCAGTTTTGCTTTGGGTTCTTTAATTAGTATTTTGGAATCACTTGTTTCTTCTTGCCAGACTGAGTTCTGCAAACGGACAGGGCGGACAGGTCTGCCCGGGCTGCTCACGGTGAGATGGCTGACCGCCATCACTGGGGTGAGGTCTGAGGTAATTTCAGCCTCCTGTAGCAGACATTTTACTGTCGTAAATGAAAAATGAAAAAATACCAAGCCCCAAACCAAATATTGTAAAAAACTACAGATTTCTGTAACAAACCTACCTCATTTCTGAGTTTTCCATCAGTTGTCATTTGAAGATAATTATTAAAGCAAACTCCTAATTAATACAGAAAAACTTCATTCCTTTTAGTAAACAAGCTCAACTTTCTGATAGAGATTCAGCTTAAATCTTATGATAACTGGTAGGTTTTAACATGCTCTCTTAACTTGCTAAACAAAGCATAGAGGACAGCCTGATGCTCCCGTTCTGAGAAGGACTTGCATCAGTTGCTTCTTCACTCAGGATTCCTCCTTAAATTCCTTTGAAGTTTGAGGCCACGTTTGCATCTGCTTTGCTGTAGTTTTGCTAGTTAATGCCCTTGTACACTTGCCCCTTCACGCCGCTGCCCTTCAGGGGCGGGGGCATCGTGGTCTCACCATGCTGAGTCTGCGTGTGACCAGAGGCCGGCGTTTGTGACAAACCTCTCCGGTGGGAGAGGTCCCGCTTAGACGCCGCAACCACTCGGACCGCCGTGATGCTTCCTCCTCCAGAGGCAGGAAGCCTCTCTCTGCTGAGGGACACACAGTGCAGACATTTGTTCTCATGGTTGCTGGAAAGTGAGGGGATTATGCTCCCATGTTGGCCTCAAAATACACTTTTCCCCTTTCTTTTCTATGTGTGTCTTTAAAGAATTCTCTACATCATTACTGAGTGATTAGAGCATCCTTTCACTGAAATAACACCGTTTCAACTTAGCAAGCAAGTGGCACTTTTAGAAACTTCTTTTTTACATGTCTTTTGAAACACTGCACAGCATGCACTACCCAACAGGACCCTCGTGCTGAGCATGTAGCACTGTGAGACTCTTTTACACATGTGTTTTTACACGCTGAATTACATGGATGTAGAATGGAAAACATCCTTCACTGAAATGACATCATTCTCATCGTGATAAATAAGTAGCACACTTACTTAGAAATATCTTTTCAAAAGTGTGCTTTAATCAGGACCCCAGAATGGATCATGCTTTTAAATTATGCCCCTTTCCTAATTCAGAACAGATTCCTCCAGAAATCCTTAGTTGAGTGGTAATTTCTTTTGGGAGCTTCATTTGGCAACAATAAACCCAGCACTCTTGCTTCATGCTGTTCCCCATAAGTTTTTTCCAGCACCTTTTTGAATGCTGCAAGACATAACCAGTACTTTCTGAGAGCTTTTCAGTTTCCTAAAATGTTACCATCTGTGAATATATAATACATAAATAATTCTCTAAAGAAAACAGGAAAAATGGGTGTGTTAAATATAACTTTACCAGAAACCTAGCCACATACGCCCAGGTATCTACCCAAGAGAAATGTTATATCCAAACAAGGACTTGTACATGAACGTTCTTAGCAGCTTTATTTTGTCTTGTTTTATTTTTAGTGTGGAGTTTCTTCTAAGCTAAAAGGTAGTTCATGAAAGCCAAAGTGGCAGTATTTTAGAAGCAATCTATGGCCAAAACCACCTTCTACAGGAAACTCTCTGTCATACCTCAGAGCAGCATTGTCATCTTTCTAGGCAAAGATAGCATCGTGGAGAATGACGACTCCTGTCGATGTCTTTCACTGAGACTGGCTGGGAATTGATGGCCCGATTCTCAGTTCTGGGGAAATGACTCTACCCTGTCGAGATTGGATTAGGTACCTGTTCTCTACTGGAAGTTTCTAGACTTGCTGAAATCGTAATTCAGGCAGCTACCATCAGGAGGGCCCAAAGCTGATACTCCCACTCCAGAATGTGAGCATATTTGCTAATTGGTAGGAATGAATGCAGGTCTCAACACGGATGGGGTGCGCTAGGATGGAGAAGGTCTAGAGGTTGTGTTCCATCTTCATGTAAAGGCTTAACTACTTAAATATATGTCTGCCTCAAGTTAACATGCAGCCTGTCCCTTCCTTTTGCAGTGGATTCACCCATGTGGAAAGTGACAGTATGAGCATTGTAGGTGTGGAAGCCAGGAGCATCGGGACGAGTATCCTGAGGTCATATTGCTTCAACATGCAGCATGGCTCAGATGATTGTGTCAATTGAAGATAATCTCATTTTGGTGAAAAGCTTGTCTACATACAAACTAAATGATTATTTTATCAACACTGGCAAAGGAATGAGCAATTCTCAAATGCCTCTTATGGGCCAGGCACTGTGTTATGTGACTTTCTTTTTAAATCCTCGCAACAAGTCAATGAAGGACATATGATGTCTCTATTTTTCAGACAAGGAGCATGACCAGTAACAGAGACCCATTATTGGCCTCTTGTCTGGCTGCCATGCCACCTGCCCAAGCTTATTCAGACAGTAAGTGGGAGAGAGGAGTGGATGTAAGAAGGTCCATGTTCAAGGTACTAGACTTGTATCCTGATTGTTTTGTTGTTCAGATATGTAGTGAAGTAAGGAAATGTCCTATTCTGTTACATGCTTTAGACACGCATTAATAAATAGTTGTGTGGTGCCACACTGCAGAACTGTAGGGACACCATTTTGTACTCTGTGCAAATGGCATCCCTGGAGTTGGTCCACAGAGAGGCCCCGGCTGCTTTGGTGGGCATATCATTAGAGTTCTCAACTGCAAGCAACAGGATAGAAAGCTAACACCAAGAAAGGAATTTACTGGAAGGAAATAGAGCAGTGCACCAGGTCAGTGGGAAGGCTGGAGGAACAGATGTGGAACCACAGGAAGCAGAGCAGCGGGCAGCAGCCAGGGCCCGTTCCAGCAAGGTCTTGCCTGCCGTCATTCTCCCCGAGTGCTCCCATGGTGCTGCCGCTGTCTGAAAACGTCCCAGCTGCCCCGATGCTCAAAACACCAGGATGTGTGTGTGACTTTCTGACTTCACCACATGCCCACACCACCTGGGCCAGGATGGGAGAGAGCGACCCCTTCAGCTTCAGTTGAGAGGCTCCCAGTCGACTTGCACTGTGAAAAATTCTTCAAAAATAAGAAGCATTCTTGAGAAACAGACAATGAGGATGAGAAACTCTTTACTACAACCTGTGGCTTCAGCTGTCCAGTACCACAGCCCCTTCTTCCTGATACTTTATACCCAACAGAGCACCTGTGCCCCACATAGACAAACCCAGATACAGCCATTTCCTCAAAAGGAAAAAATCTATAGCCTACCCCGCCCTTTAAAAATCTAAGATAAGGTTTATTTTGGGATAATTTTAGGTTTACAGAAAAGTGGCAAAGGCAGTGCCGCAGATTCCATATACCTTTTGCCCAGCCTCCCCTGGTGTGAATAGCTTACTTACATAACATAAGATATTTGGAAACCCAAGGTCTTTGTCACCTTGAAGTCAGAACTCTGTTAATCCTATTACAGTCCTATCTGGTACTCAGTGGTCCTAGTGCATCCTGCATACAGCCATGGGGGAAAGGGAGAGGAGACAAGAAATTAGCTAAAATAAACACACGTGACACGGCAAGAAAGGAAATAGCTGTTTGAGAAGATGAAGGGAAAGTTCAGGTAAGTTGAGATACAGGAGTTTTTGGTGAAGACACATGGAAAGAGTCTGGAGTGTTGGCAAAAGGGGAGGTCAGATAAGGGAATGGTGAGTGTATGGGCCACCTGAGAGGCGTGGACATGTGGTGCCTGGGAAAGCAGTGTGGTCAGTTCTTAGGGAAGGCAGCCAGCCAGAGCCTGGCATGTGCTGGCTGCAGCATTAGAGTGGTGTCATGTCTGGCTATGGTGGCCCTGCCCAAGGAGAGCTCTGTGGACCCCTGCTTTGGGTGTGATGTGGGAAGCTTGGGAGGGAGTCATAATGGGAACATAGGAAGCTCTTGTGGAAGGTGTGTGTGTTGAGTCTGGCAGACAGGCTCCTCATGGGAAAGCAAGGTCTGTGAGGTGTGATACCATGACCTGGGGGAAACACAAAGGACTCACGTCCTCTAAATCCAAGTTCTGAGGCGTCTTTCTCATATGGCAAGGACTGCTGCTGCTGAGGGAGCACGAAGGCCTCAGTGGCACCTCTGATTCCTGCCAGCAGGCAGATCTCAGCCTTCCTCTGAGCCTCTTACTCCAGGTGCAGGCCAAGATACTCTGTATTAAGTAGAAATAGAACACATTGAAGAATTTTCCCTAGTACTTGGCCACAAGTGAAGTCTTAACAAATTCCAAAATACTAATTGCTAACTATAAAATTCCTTTTTGAAAAGATAGTCACGCCAAATACACACACACACCATTAAAATTCACTTTTAAATAGAAAATCTAAGCAGAAATGATGAAATATCAAAATAATAGAAGATAATTTTCTTAACTGGATAAAAGGAATATGAAAGACTGCAAACATGCTTAATGATAGGTAATCACAAACATTTCTACTGATGTTAGAAACAAGGTAAGTACGACATTGATCACCACCATGATGAGTATTGCCCTGGGTGTACTACTAAATGTAATACTTTTTTAAATTCTAAAAAAAAGATTAGAAATGGGTATGTGTGCTATAATTTCTAAATAGTACTATCTCCTTTAGAAACTTAAGAAAATCATTAGAGTTAGCAAATCAGCATGATTGGTGAATAGGTTATCTACATATGGAAATTAGTGTAACAAAAATTAGAAAATATGATAGGAAAATTATCCCATCCACAATAACACCAGAAACTATAATATCTTGGGATCTAAAAAGAAAAAAAAAAAACTTTATGAAGAAAAAACACAGCTTTTCTAAAGGAAGAATAGAGATAACCCATGTTCACGGATAGAAGAATTACTACTTGAAAGAGACCATATAGTGAAAGCAATACCGATAAAATTGCTACCATTTTAAAAATAGAATGTAAAAAGATGATTATTGGATGTATATGGAGCTATAAAAGGACAAGAGTAGTCCAGACAGTCTTGCAGAAACAAAAGAGCAAAGGAAGGGGTAGACCTGCCCTGTGAATTATGAAGACAAAATTAAACTTTGTCATTGAGGCAAGTGGTATCAGTGTGTGAGTAGATAATAGAGGATCAAGAAACAGACCAAGGTATGTTTGGAAATTGGGTATACAATATAAGTGACATTTCAAGTCAGAATGTGATCTTGGAAGGACTGGCTATCCAAATGGAATAAAATCAGATTCCTTCCTCATACCATGCACAAAAATAAGTTTTTTTTATGTGTAAAGGATCTAAACAGCATTTTTAATTATAGGGGAAAAATTAGAAAAGAGAAGGCTTTTAAAGCATGATTAAATAGTACAAAAGCAAAACCCACAGCGAAGTTATCTATATCAAAATTTAAATCTTTTGTACAAGTGACACCATAACCAAAATTAAGACATGCCATTGACAGCAACTGCCAAATTGAACTAAGAGGAAATGTAATTTACAGAAGAAACCAAACCCTAAAGTACAGGAGAAATTCTCAAAATCATTAGTAATCACAGCCGAATAAAACAATAATGACCTATCACTTTGTACTATTAGGCTGTCAAAAAAAAAAAAAAGTAGAAAGCTGGATGATGCTGAGTGTTTGCAGACACATGGACACAGGACCCAGTGATGGAGACGGCCTCAGTCCTGTTCACATCTGAATGTCTGGCCAATCCAAGGTATGTGTTTCAGTAGTGCAGGTTCAGGGTAGCTGTCTCAGCTCCCTACCAGGCCTCCCCTCCCCCCATTCCCCTGTTCTGGTCTGCACCAGGCTGCCTTCTCATTCCCTGCACCTGGCAGGAGGGGCAGGTTTAGATGCTAATCTCCTTTGCTCTGAGAGTGTAGCTCTTTGAGGTCCTAGCTCAGTGTGGGGCTCAGTCCTGTGCACCTCTGGTATGTACCATCCAGCGCCTAGTGGCTGACAGCCAGCTCAAATGCCCTGCAGTGCGTGCCTCAGTCAGCTCCAAGTGCAGGGCAGCCTGGTGCAGATGGGGTGCCAACCGCAGGAGAGAGGGAACTGGTTGAGGGAGTTGGAGGTGTATAAGTTTTGCGTCCCAGGTCAGTCCACCCTTTGCACAACTCCCTCCCATTGTGTACATTTCTTAGACTACATTGTGGAGCTTACCATCTCCGAGCCGCCTCCTGCTAAGAACAAAGGCATCCTTACTCTGCAAATGTGACCAGATTCCCAGAGTTGATGATGACCTGTTCTGGATGCCTATGGCAAGAGCACTAGTGAAATGAGCAAGAGTCCCTCTGCTGGATTCCCTTTAAGCAGCATTTTGGGCTATCTGGGTTGCTTATTTGGTGGGGTGACCCAGATCTTCGTCCCCAAGGTGATGGTTGTGGTGGTTTCCCTTGCTCATTGAGTCATTGCTGCTAAGTCACTGCTAAGAGATACCCAGTTACTTACCTAGGTTGTAGACACACACCACTCTACTCGATTATCTACTAGCAACCTTAGTCCCTGATGTTTGTCAGTTACAATCCCAGTTTTTGCCTGTTGGGCCACTGGCCAAGAACAAAAAAGAGTCAGATGGTAGTCATAGCTTCCCCTTAAAAGGAATGCTTGCTGTGACCCTGAAAGAATTGTCTCCACTCCTATCTCCAGGAGCTAGGACCTATCTATAATCCCTGAGAGCCCAAGGTTGTATGAATGGGAAACAAAATATGCAGGGTTGCTGGCTGTCGTAATAGATGGGGCCACTCCCACACCCGTTGGGTCTCAGACTCCTGTATTCTAGCAGTAGGGGCACTATTCATCATTGGTCATTGGTACAGAATGTATGGCACATCCTGGGTGGAAGATGGTATCCAGGCCATATTAAGTATTGACCCCTGGCCAGCACCTTAGTGGAACTGTCAGTAGTCCGTGTCACCATCATATCAGGCCAGTCAATCCTGGATGATGGGTATGGGACAAGACCAGTGCATTCCATAGTCATGAGCTCATGGTCACACCTCTGGTGTGAAATGGGTCCTTCGTTCTGAGGCAGTACCGTGGGATATCACAGGTAAGGCATTCTCTAAGTCTTTGGGTGATGGTGTTGGCAGAAGCATAGGCAGGTGTCATAAGGACAAAATACTGACCCAGGATTAATGGTGCCAAGTTGATAGCATCAGTCTGCTATCCATTAGACAGGCCTTCAGCTATGGTGGTAAGGTGCGTCTTGATATAGGAAGTCCTTGCCATTGGGCCTGTGCTTAGCTCTTCTCCCTGACACTGTTCATATGAGGGCCTTGGCACAAGGACCAGATGGGTGAGAAGAGTCTGCCTGGCAGCCAGAGGATGGTCATCTTGTTACCGTATTGTTGAGAGACTTCCCTGTAGTACGTGGTTTCTGGTGGGCTTTCAGGTAAGACACAAAGATGTCATGCTGTTTGCCCTCCTCCAACTTCCTCGGACTTCCAGTTTGACCTTTCTAGGGCCCTAACCAGGCAAGCCATCTGCCACTGTCAAAAGTCCATGTATCTCTGTACCTTCAGTCATTTTCTTTCTTACAAATGACTGAGCCACTCTCAGCTTGGTACATTTGAAGGACTTCCTTTCAAATGTCTTCCAAGGACATCCCAAGTGGTGCTATGAGGAGGCAACATGCAGCAGCAGGCCGTTTCTGCCAACATGACAAGCCAGCCTGGTTGTGATTCACTCTGAGTCCTTTTCTTGTGCCGGTTAGTCGTAGGAACCCCCCATGAAGCATGGGTGCTGTCGAGGGGAGAGGCAGCACAGGTAGGAGTCTGGGTCACATGTTCTGTGATTCACTTGGGCCTTATGGCCACGCTTGGGTCCAGTCCCAAACAGGCCAGTACCATTGCACAATAGCTCAGTGCTGTGCACACCGAATTCTGTGATGGGTGGATCAGATCCCATCTAGTTTATGATGGGAAACTGATCAATTCTCACTTTGGGTCCTGCTGTTGGGTGATCTCTTGCTACCAGGGCACAGGAGCTGCTCTTCACGTGACTGGTTCTCATCCCTAGAAGGCACCGATTTACTCTAGAATCCTACCCTTCTGTTCTGTCCCTGGTGTTGGAGCTTTCCAGATTCCAGACAACATCCTAACCAATCACAGATCTTGCTAGCACCTTCTGACCTGCTGAGTTCTAGGATCAAGAAGGAGGGTGGGGCACCTGGGTGGCTCAAGTCGTTCAGCATCTGCCTTTGGCTTAGGTCATGATCCCAGGGTCCTGGGATCGAGCCCCACATCGGGCTCCCTGCTCGGCGGGAAGCCTGCTTCTCCCTCTCCCACTCCCCCTGCTTGTGTTCCCTCTCTCGCTGTCTCTCTGTCAAATAAAATCTTAAAAACAAAAAAACATCTTGTGCCACAGCTAGGATCTGCTGGAGAGCCTACTCTGGCTCTGGGCCCCTGAGAATTTGGCAGCCTCTGGGGTCGCCCAATAAATGAGTCAGAGGAGTATTCCCAACTTTGGTACTTGTTGCCTCCAAATTCAAATTCCAAAGAGACCCACAAAATGTTATTTTCATTGTTTTTGTTTAAGTGGGGGGAGACTTGAAGTGCCGCAGCTTGTCCTTCACCTGAGAAGAAACATTTTGACATGCCTTTGACCTTCCCAGTGCACATTTACCCTGACAAATGGCCACAGGGTTTGTCTACATACCTTCCCAGTATGTAGACATCACGTCTACAACTCCTTTGAGAAATGACTGAAGGAATATTTACTGTGTACATTTGCGATGGGAGTTACAGGAATGTTACTGAAGGGGAACTGACCTTCCTTTCATTGAGTGTGCTCTGGGTCTACATTTAGAGCTGGGAACTGGGTGTGGGGTCCCAATGTTCCATCCAGGTGGAAGGCAACTAGTTCATTATTCTTTTTTTCCCCCCTCTTTATATAAATAAACTAGCATCCTAGGGAATTGTGGTGTAACAGCCACTGCCTCAGATCCCTGCAGGTCAAACCATCTTGATTGCCATTCTGACTCTGCCTGTCCTTAGTCTGCTGGGGTGGCCTTGGATATTTTTACTCAAGTAAAAATCGTGAATCAAAGGTGAGTGCCCCATGTAAATAAAGATCTCTCTGGTCTTATATTCTCCCTTCCCTCATCGAACAACAAGATCCACTTTTACGCACACTCCCCAGGCTCTATTATTAGGTCCTGTAATTCCTTTGTTATGTAGGCACTTTTTCCTCAAAGCAGGGTTTGTATTTCTCTCTCCAGGCTCTGCTGGTACCTGACTCTTGATATCAACCTAGAGGCAATGAGGAGTAGGGGGGTAGGTCCTGAGGAGGCCAAACATCATCATTCAAGGCATCCACCTCAGGTGAGGCTAACATGGAAGGGGCTGTTTCTGCCACCAGGAAGGATTCAGAGAAATGGGTGTGTATGTCACGATTCTCAGATTGTCCACCAAAATATCCCAACCCATATATTAGAGTATTACTCATCCTGCATTTGGGCCTGATTTTCACATAAGACATGCTGAGGCTGTACATGCAGACTCCTTTGCATTCTGCCCTGTGCTGACAGAAAAGATTCTCTGGTTTTCAGATTTTTTCTGAAGTTGGAGGATGACTATCATTTACTTATTGTAAACTGACATGCTGTTGAATTTCATCCAAGTGCTAGAGGGGAAACTAATTTGGGTAGGTCACTGAAAGAGAAACAAGAGTACTGGAGAATCTAAGAAAGTACACAGTTTCCTTCCCAGTATGGACATCACGTCTACAACTACCGAAGATATTTTCTTTGCAAGTACACAGAGAACATTTTAAAAGAAAACATATATACTGGGAAGTAAATCAAGTCTCAATAAATGTTAATATTATTAAAAGTATGTTATCTGACCACGTAAAATTATTTTAGAAATAAATGACAAAAATATCAGAAATTTTCGTGTATTGAAGTTTTAAAAATCTATTTTCTATTTTTTTCCTTTTATTTAAATTCAATTAGCCAACATAAGGTACATAATTAGTTTTTGGTGTAGTGTTCAATGATTCACCTAGTGCTCATGACATCACACGCCCTCCTTAATGCCCATCATCCCCCAACCCAGCTCCTTTTCCACAACCATCAGTTTGTTTCCCAGAGTCAAGAGTGTCATGGTTTTTCTCCCTCTCTGATTTCTTCCCATTCAGTTTTCCCTCCCTTCCCCTATGATCCTCTGCACTATTTCTTATATTCCACATAGGAGTGAAACCATATGATAATTGTGTTTCTATGATTGACTTATTTCACTTAGCATAATACCCTCCAGTTCCATCCATGTCAATGTAATGGTAGGTATTCGTTTTCTGATGGCTGAGCAATATTCCATTGTATATATGAACCATGTCTTCTTTCTTCATCTGTCGAAGGGCATCTCGGCTCCTTCCACTGTGGACATTGCTGCTATGAACATTGGAGTGCAGGTGCCCCTTCATTTCACTACATCTGTATCTTTGGGGTAAATACCCAGTAGTGCAATTGCTGGGTCGTAGGGTAGCTCCATTTTTAATGTCTTGAGGAACCTCCATACTGTTTTCCAGAGTGGCTGTACCAGCTTGCATTCCCACCAACAGTGTAAGAGGGTTCCCCTTTCTCTGAATCCTCACTAACATTTGTTGTTCCCTGTCTTGTTAAATTTAGTCATTCTGACTGGTGTGAGGTATCTCATTGTGGTTTTGATTTGTATTTCCCTGATGACAAGTGATGTGGGGCTTTTTTTCATGTGTCTGTTGGCAATTTGTATGTCTTCTTTGGAGAAGTGTCTGTTTATGACTTCTGCCCATTTCTTGACTGGGTTATTTGTTTTATGGGTGTTGAGTTTGATAAATTATTTATAGATCTTGGATACCAGCCCTTTATCTGATAGATACTGTGTCTTGCAGGAAGTTGCTGCGACTGAGGTTGAAGACCTTACTGCCTGTGTTCTCCTCTAGGATTTTGATGGATTCCTGTCTCACACTTAGGTCTTTCATCCATTTTGAGTTCATCTTTGTATGTGGTATAAGGAAAACGTCCAGTTTCATTCTTCTACATGTGGCTGTCCAATTTTCCCAGCACCATTTATTGAAGAGACTGTCTTTTTTCCGTTAGATATTCTTTCCTGCTTTGTCAAAGATTAGTTTACCATAGAGTTGAGGGTCCATTTCTGGGCTCTCTATTCTGTTCCATTGATCTCTGTGTGTCTGTTTTTGTGCCAGTAACATACTATCTTGATGATTACAGCTTTGCAAAATAGCTTGAAGTCTGGCATTGTGTTGCCACCAGCTTTGGTTTTCTTTTTCAACATTCCTCTGGCTATTTGGGGTCTTTTCTGGTTCCATACAAATTTTAGTATTATTTGTTCCAGGTCTGTGAAAACTGTCGATGGTATTTTGATAGGGATTGCACTGAATGTGTAGACTGTTCTGGGTAGCATAGAAATTTTAACAACGTTTATTCTTCCAATCCATGAACATGGAATGTTTTTCCATCTCTTAATGTCTTCCTCAATTTCTTTCATAAGTGTTCTGTGGTTTTTAGAGTACGGATCCTTTACCTCTTTGGTTAGGTTTATTCCTAGGTATCTTACGGTTTTTGGTGCAATTGTAAATGGAATCGATTCCTTAATTTCTCTTCTTTTGTCTCATTGTTAGTATATAGAAATGCAACTGATTTCTCTGCATTGATGTTGTATCCTACCACATCGCTGAACTGCTGTAAGAGTTCTAGCAATTTTGGGGTGGAGTCTTCCGGGTTTTACACATAGAGTATCACATCATCTGCAAAGAGTGAGAGTTTGACTTCTTTGCCAATTTGAATGCCTTTTCTTTCTTTTTGTTGTCTGATTGCTGAGGCTAGGACTTCCAGTACTATGTTGAACAACGGTGGTGAGAATGGGCATCCTTGTCGTGTTCCTTACCTTAGGGAAAAAGCTCTCAGTTTTTCCCCATTGAGAATGATATTCATTGTGGGCTTTTCATATACGGCTTTTATGATATTTAGGAATGTTGCCTCTATCCATACACTGTGGAGAGTTAATCAAAAAAATATGCTGTATTTTGTCAAATGCTTTTTCTGCATCCATTGAGAGGATCATATGGTTCTTGTCCTTTCTTTTACTAATGTGATGGATCACATTAATTTGCAAAT
Source organism: Mirounga leonina (assembly GCF_011800145.1). NCBI lineage: Eukaryota > Metazoa > Chordata > Mammalia > Carnivora > Phocidae > Mirounga > Mirounga leonina. The sequence goes on from NW_023270615.1 coordinate 19,573,577, forward strand.
GTTGAACCACCCTTGCATCCCAGGAATAAATCCCACTTGGTCATGGTGAATAATCCTTTTAATGTATTGTCGATGGTATTTTGATAGGGATTGCATTGAATGTGTAGATTGCTGTGGGTACCATAGACATTTTAACAAAATTTATTCTTTCCTTTGAGACATTCCTGCCTCAGAGGTGCTCACTTGGTGAAGCAGGGTAGAATTCTAGGTGGGGCAGTGTGGTCCCAGGATCCCTGGAATCACAGAAGGAATGGGGGGCCTGAGTTGGTAGAGTTCCCAAGCATTGGAGTGGGGAAACTGGTTAAAGTCAGAGAGCTCAGGAGGGGACTCTCAGCTCAATTTGCCAAAAACAGCAAGCCCGTGCTGCTGCCCAATTGGGTGACCGCTCTCCAAGTGGGGACCCTCGGCCTTCCTCTGGGAGGGGTGGAGCAGATGTGCGCACCACTGGGGACAGCTCTCAGTGTGGGAGCCCTGCAGAAGACAGGACAGTAGCGACCTCCTGTGTCCCCCCGGGGGGGGCGAAGCAGGTGTACACAGGACCAGGCAACAGTTCTCAGTGTGGGGCCCTGCAAAGTATAGAAATGTGTGACCCTCTGTCTTCCCCCAGGATGATCTGTGTGGGAGCCTACCACAGGAGTCTGCAGAGTTTGGCACACACGAAAGTGAAGACCGTTTATCCCTGAGGGTTTATAGAAGAGAGAGGACCTAGATCTTTTGGCTCTGGGACTGGAGATCCAGGCACGGCCGTTTTTATTTTGATCCTCTAAAGAGGCCCAGGGAACAAAAGCCACACAGAGCAACCAAAAACAGCTTACATTGAGCCCAGCCTCTAGCAAGGGGCAGTGCAACTCCACCCAGGCAAGACACCTTAGAAGCAGAGCAGCAGGCCCCTCCCCCAGAAGACTAACTGGAAGAACAGGTGCATAGCGAGTTTATGGACCACAAAGGACTGTAAAACTCTAGCGCTAGGGGAAAACAGTATATAGAATTCAAGGTTTTTTTCTCATGATTTGTTTATTTTTCAGTTTAAAATTTTCCATTTCTCTTTTTTCTTTTTTCCCTTTTCAACTAGTTTCTTATTTTATCAACTCTTTGTTTTTAAGTCCTTTTTTTTTAACCTTCAATTTTTACATTTACATTTTATAGTCTTCATTTTTGGCTTCCTTTCACTTGAATCAATTTTATTTTTGTATATATGTAAGTTTAGCATTCTTTACAATTTGGGGATTTAGTGTCTTCTAATACACGGACCAAAATACACTCAGGACCAAGTGGATCACCCTGTTTTGTCCACCCCCCTCACCTTTTTTTTGTTTTCTTTTCCATATTTTTTCTTTTCTTTCCTGGTTTCTGACCTCTTCAGATTTGTCTAGTATGTTATTTCGTTGGGTTGTCGTTGATATACTTGTTTTTGTTCACTCATTCATCCATTCTTTTCTGGGTAAAATGACTAGGAGGAGGAATTCACGACAAAAGAAAGAACCAGAGGTAATACTCTGCCACAGATCTAATCAATATGGATATAAGTAAAATGTTAGAGCTGGAATTCAGGATAACAATTATAAAGTTACTAGCTGGGCTTGAAAAAAGCTAAAAGACAGTAGAGAATCTCTTAGGGCAGAAACAAGATCTAATTAGGCCAAAATTAAAAATGCTGAGATGCAGTCTAAATTGGATACTCTAACAGCTAGGGTAAGTGAGGCAGAAGAGAGGATAAATGACATAGAAGATAAGTTGATGGAAAGGAAGGAAGCGGAGGAAGAGAAAAACAACTAATCGACCATGAGGGGAGGCTTCAAGAAATCAGCGATGCCACAAAAGGAAACAATTAGAATACTGGGGTCCTTAATGGAGAAGAGAGAGGGCCAGAAGGTAAATTTGAGCAAATCATAGCTGAGAACTTCCCTAATCTGGGGAAGGAAATAGGCATTCACATCAAGCAGCAGAGAGGACCCCTCCCAAAATGAATAAAAATAGATCAACACCCCGACATATAATAATGAAGCTTGCAAATTTCAGAGATAAAGAGAGAATCCTGAAAACAGCTCGGGACAATCTACAGGGGTAGGATTGTTAGACTGGCAGCAGACCTATCCACAGAGACCTGGCAGGCCAGAAAGGCTGGCAAGATATATTCAGGGTACTAAATGAGAAGAACATGCAGCCAAGAATAGTTTATCCAGCAAGGCTGTCATTCAGAACGGAAGGAGAGATAAAGAGCTTCTAGGACAGGCAGAAACTGAAAGAATATATAACCACTAAACCAGCGCTGCAAGAAATAATAAGGGGGATACTGTAAGCAAAGAGAGAGCCCAAGAGTAACACAGACCAGAAATAAACAGAGACAGTCTACAGAAACAGGGACTTTACAGGTAATAACAATGGCACTAAATTCATATCCTTCAATAGTTACTCTGAATGTAAATGGGCTAAATGCTCCAATAAAAAGACACGGGGGGGGGCGGAGCAAGATGGCGGAGGAGTAGGAGACCTGGATTTCGTCTCCTCTCAGGAATGCAGCTGGATAGGGATCAAACCATTCTGAACACCTACAAACCCAACAGGAGATCGAAGAAAGGAATAGCAACAACTCTGAACAGAAAAGCGACCACTTTCTGGAAGGAAGGACGTGCGGAGAAGTGAATCCGAGGCGATATTCGGGAGGATAGACGGCGGGGGAGGGGCCTCCGTCGGCGCTTCTGGCAAGTGACAGAGCCGCGGAGCACAAAATCGGAACTTCTAGAAGTCTGCTCCGCCGAGGGACGTCACTCTGGTGGCTAAGCGGGGGGTGGAACCCTCCGGGACAGTGTGGGCTCAGGACCCTCGGGGTCACAGAAAGACCGGGGGTGCCTGAGGGCGGCCGAGCTCCCAGGGATCGGAGCAGGGAAGCCGGCTGCAGAGACGGAGCCCAGGCGCGGGCTCTCAGCTCGGGGTCGCCATAAACCGGGATCCGCGGCACAGTCGGGCCCCTGCTCCTCCAGCAGGGACCCCACAAGCGGCAGATCCGGGGAGACTCCCCTTCCTCCCCCGGAGGAGCCGCGTGGGAGTGCACCGCAGGGATCTGCTGGGTTTGGAGACTCCACACGGGGTCGGGTGCCAGAGATAGAGGCGCGCGGTCACAGGCTGGGTGAGCACGGAGTGCGGCTGGAGACCGGGGAGACGGGAGTGACTGACGGCTTTTCTCTGGGGGCTCACTGAGGAGCGGGGCCCGAGTTCTCGGCTCCTCCGGGGCGGAGATTGGGAGGCCGCCATTTTCACTCTCCGCCTCCAAAGCTGGACGGAAAGCTCGCAGGGAACAAAAGCCCCGGAGAGCAAACCCGAGCAGATGACTTAGCCGGGAGGGGGCAAGGGCGGGGCAATTCCGCCTCCGGCAGAGACATTTGGGAACCACGGCAACAGGCCCCTCCCCAGAAGATCAGCGAGAACAGCCGGCCAAGACCAAGTTTACCGATCAATGAGAACGGCAGAACTCCAGCGCTAGGGGACTACTGCACATAGAATTCACGGCTTTTTTACCATGATTCTTTAGTCTTTTAAAGTTAATTTTTTTTTAGCTGTCTTTTTTGTCTTTTTATTTCTTTTTGAATTTTTCTTTTTCCCTTTTTCAACCAACATCTTATCAATCCCTTTTAAAAAAAAAAAAAAAAAACATTTTTATTTTTCATTTTTAGAGTCATATTCTATCCCTTCATAGTAGTTACCCATATTTTTGGCTTATATATATAAGTTGTTCTCTCTTTAAAATTTTGAGATAGTTTCTTCTAATAGATTAAAATATATCCTAAATCTCTAGTATATGGTGTTTTCTATTCCCCTGCCTGATCACATCCTCTCCCTTTTTTTTTCTTTTTCTTTTTTCTTTTTTTAAATCCTCTTCTTTCTTTTTTCAAACAACTTCTTATCAATTCCTTTTATAAAATTTTTTATAATTTCCATTTTTACAGTCATATTCCATCCCTTCATCATATCAACCCTTATTTTTGTACATATATAAGTTTTTCTTTCTTTAAAATTTTGGGAGGCACTTTCTTCTAAAAGACCAAAATACACCCCAAATCTAGTGTGTGGCACTGATCTATATACCATATAGATCATATTTGATCACATTCTGGTTTTTCTTTTGTTGTTGTTTTGTTTTGTTTTTGTTTTTATTTTTTCTTTTTCTTTTTCTTTTTTCTTTTTTCTCTCTTTCCCTTTCTTATCCCACTGCTTCAGGTCTTTTCTGATTTGTTTAGAGTATATTTTCTGGGGACGTGGTTACTCTGCTAGCATTTTGTTCTCTCATTAATCTATTCTCCTCTGCACAAAATGATGAGACGGAAAAAATCACCTCAACAAAAAGAACAAGAGGTAGTACCGACTGCCAGGGACCTACTCAATACGGACATTAGTACGATGTCAGATCTAGAGTTCAGAATCATCACTTTAAAGATACTAGCTGGGCTTGAAAAAAATATGGAAGTTATTAGAGAAACCCTTTCTGGAGAAGTAAAAGAGCTAAAATCCAACCAAGTAGAAATCAAAAAGGCTATTAATGAGGTGCAATCAAAAATGGGGGAACTAAGTGCTAGAATAAATGAGGCAGAAAAGAGAATCAGTAATATAGAAGATGAAATGATGGAAAATAAAGCTGAGAAAAAGAGAGATAAACTACTGGATCACGAGGGCAGAATTCGAGAGATAAGCGATACCATAAGACGAAACAACATTAGAAAAATTGGGATCCCAGAAGAAGAAAGAGAGAGAGGGGCAGAAGGTATAATGGAGCAAATTATAGCAGAGAACTTCCCTAATTTGGGGAAAGAAACAGGCATGAAAATCCAGGAAGCACAGAGAACCCCTCTCAAAATCAATAAAAATAGATCAACTCCCCGACATCTAATAGTAAAACTTACGAGTCTCATAGACAAAGAGAAAATCCTGAAAGCAGCTCGGGAGAAGAGATATGTAACCTACAAGGGTAGAAACATTAGACTGGCAACAGACCTATCCACAGAGACCTGGCAGGTCAGAAAGGACTGGCAGGATATATTCAGAGCACTAAATGAGAAAAATATGCAGCCAAGAATACTCTATCCAGCTAGGCTGTCATTGAAAATTGAAGGAGAGATAAAAAGCTTCCAGGACAAACAAAAACTAAAGGAATTTGCAAACACAAAACCAGCCCTACAGGAAATCTTGAAAGGGGTCCTCTAAGCAAAGAGAGACCCTAAAAGCAACATAGACCAGAAAGGAACACAGACAATATACGGTAACAGTCACCTTACAGGCAATACAATGGCACTAAATTCCTATCTTTCAATAGTTACCCTGAATGTAAATGGGCTAAATGCCCCAATCAAAAGACACAGGCTATCAGACTGGATTAAAAAACAAAACCCATCGATATGCTGTCTGAAAGACTCATTTTAGACCCAAAGACACCCCCAGATTGAAAGTGAGGGGGTGGAAAACCATTTACCATGCTAATGGACACCAAAAGAAAGCTGGGGTGGCAATCCTTATATCAGACAAATTAGATTTTAAACCAAAGACTGTAATAAGAGATGAGGAAGGACACTATATCCTACTTAAAGGATCTATCCAACAAGAAGATCTAACAATTGTAAATATCTATGCCCCTAACATGGGAGCAGCTAATTATATAAGGCAATTAATAACAAAAGCAAAGAAACACATCGACAACAATACAGTAATACTGGGGGACTTTAACATCCCCCTCACTGAAATGGACAGATCGTCTAAGCAAAAGATCAACAAGGAAATAAAGACTTTAAATGACACACTGGACCAAATGGACTTCACAGACATATTCAGAACATTCCACCCCAAAGCAACGGAATACACATTCTTCTCTAGTGCCCATGGAACATTCTCCAGAATCGATCACATCCTAGGTCATAAATCAGGTCTCAACCGGTACCAAAAGATTGGGATCATTCCCTGCCTATTTTCAGACCACAATGCTTTGAAACTAGAACTCAATCACAAGAGGAAAGTCAGAAAGAACTCAAATACATGGAGGCTAAAGAGCATCCTACTGAAGGATGAATGGGTCAACCAGGAAATTAAAGAAGAATTAAAAAAATACATGGAAACCAATGAAAATGAAAACACAACTGTTCAAAATCTTTGGGATGCAGCAAAGGCAGTCCTAAGAGGAAAGTATATAGCAATACAAGCCTTTCTCAAGAAACAAGAAAGGTCTCAAGTACACAACCTAACCCTACACCTAAAGGAGCTGGAGAAAGAACAGCAAATAAAGCCTAAACCCAGCAGGAGAAGAGAAATCATAAAGATCAGAGCAGAAATCAATGCAATAGAAACTAAAAGAACAGTAGAACAGATCAACGAAACTAGGAGCTGGTTCTTTGAAAGAATTAACAAGATTGATAAGCCCCTGGCCAGACTTATCAAAAAGAGAAGAGAAATGACCCAAATCAACAAAATCATGAATGAAAGAGGAGAGATCACAACCAACACCAAAGAAATACAAAGAATTATAAGAACATATTATGAGCAACTCTATGCCAGCAAATTAGATAACCTGGAAGAGATGGATGCATTCCTAGAGATGTATCAACTACCAAAACTGAACCAGGAAGAAATAGAAAACCTGAACAGACCTATAACCACTAAGGAAATTGAAGGAGTCATCAAAAATCTCCCAAAAAACAAAAGCCCAGGGCCAGATGGCTTCCCAGGGGAATTCTACCAAACATTTCAAGAAGAATTAATACCTATTCTTCTGAAACTGTTCCAAGAAATAGAAATGGAAGGAAAACTTCCAAACTCATTTTATGAGGCCAGCATTACCTCGATCCCAAACCAGACAAAGACCCCATCAAAAAGGAGAATTACAGACCAATATCCCTGATGAACATGGATGCAAAAATTCTCACCAAAATACTAGCCAATAGGATCCAACAGTACATTAAAAGGATTATTCACCACGACCAAGTGGGATTTATCCCTGGGCTTCAAGGTTGGTTCAACATCCGCAAATCAATGTGATACAATACATTAACAAAAGAAAGAACAAGAATCATATGATCCTCTCAATAGATGCAGAAAAAGCTTTTGACAAAGTACAGCATCCTTTCTTGATCAAAACTCTTCAGAGTATAAGGATAGAGGGTACATACCTCAATATCATAAAAGCCATCTATGAAAAACCTACAGCGACTATCATTCTCAATGGGGAAAAACTGAGAGCTTTCCCCCTAAGGTCAGGAACGCGGCAGGGATGTCCACTATCACCACTGCTATTCAACATAGTATTGGAGGTCCTAGCCACAGCAATCAGACAACAAAAAGAAATCAAAGGCATCCAAATCGGCAAAGAAGAAGTCAAACTCTCACTCTTTGCAGATGATATGATACTTTATGTGGAAAACCCCAAAGACTCCACCCCAAAACTGCTAGAACTCATACAGGAATTCAGTAAAGTGGCAGGATATAACATCAATGCACAGAAGTCAGTGGCATTCCTATACACCAACAACAAGACAGAAGAAAGAGAAATTAAGGAGTCGATCCCATTTACAATTACACCCCAAACCATAAGATATCTAGGAATAAATCTAACCAAAGAGACAAAGGCTCTGTACTCAGAAAACTATAAAATACTCATGAAAGAAATTGAGGAAGACACAAAGAAATGGAAAAACGTTCCATGCTCATGGATTGGAAGAACAAATATTGTGAAGATGTCAATGCTACCTAGAGTAATCTACACATTTAATGCAATCCCCATCAAAATACCATCCACTTTTTTCAAAGAAATGGAACAAATAATCCTAAAATTTGTATGGAACCAGAAAAGACCCCGTATAGCCAGAGGAGTGTTGAAAAAGAAAAGCAAAGCCGGCGGCATCACAATTCCGGACTTCCAGCTCTATTACAAAGCCGTCATCATCAAGACAGCATGGTACTGGCACAAAAACAGACACATAGATCAATGGAACAGAATAGAGAGCCCAGAAATGGACCCTCAACTCTATGGTCAACTCATCTTTGACAAAGCAGGAAAGAATGTCCAGCGGAACAAAGACAGTCTCTTCAACAAATGGTGTTGGGAAAATTGGATAACCACATGCAGAAGAATGAAACCAGACCATTTCCTTACACCACACACAAAAATAGACTCCAAATGGTTGAAAGACCTCAATGTGAGACAGGAGTCCATCCAAATCCTAAAGGAGAACACAGGCAGCAACCTCTTTGACCTCAGCCGAAATAACTTCTTCCTAGAAACATCGCCAAAGGCAAGGGAAGCAGGGGCAAAAATGAACTATTGGGACTTCATCAAGATAAAAAGCTTTTGCAAAGCAAAGGAAATAGTCAACAAAACCAAAAGACAACCGACAGAATGGGAGAAGATATTTGCAAATGACATATCAGATAAAGAGCTAGTATCCAAAATCTAGAAAGAACTCATCAAACTCAACACCCAAAGAACAAAGAATCCAGTCAAGAAATGGGCAGAAGACATGAACAGACATTTTTCCAAAGAAGACATCCAAATGGCCAACAGACACATGAAAAGGTGCTCAATATCGCTCGGCATCAGGGAAATCCAAATCAAAACCTCAATGAGATACCACCTCACACCAGTCAGAATGGCTAAAATTAACAAGTCAGGAAACGACAGATGTGGGCAGGGATGCGGAGAAAGGGGAACCCTCCTACACTGTTGGTGGGAATGCAAGCTGGTGCAGCCACTCTGGAAAACAGTATGGAGGTTCCTCAAAAAGTTGGAAATAGAGCTACCATATGATCTAGCAACTGCACTACTGGGTATTTACCCCAAAGATACAAAAGTAGGGATCCGAAAGGGTATGTGCACCCCAATGTTTATAGCAGCAATGTCCACAATAGCTAAACTGTGGAAAGAGCCAAGATGTCCATCGACAGAAGAATGGATAAAGATGTGGTATATATATACAATGGAATATTATGCAGCCATCAAAAGGAATGAAATCTTGCCATTTGCAACGACGTGGATGGAACTGGAGGGTATTATGTTGAGTGAAGTAAGTCAAACAGAGAAAGACGTATCATATGATCTCACTGATATGAGGAATTCTTAATTGCAGGAAACAAACTGAGGGTTGCTGGAGTGAGGGGGGGTGGGAGGGATGGGGTGACTGGGTGATAGACACTGGGGAGGGTATGTGCTATGGTGAGCACTGTGAATTGTGCAAGACTGTTGAATCTCAGATCTGTACCTCTGAAACAAATAATGCAATATATGTTAAGAAAAAAAAAAAAAGAAGGTAGCGGGAGGGGAAGAATGAAGCGGGGGAAATCGGAGGGGTAGATGAACCATGAGAGATGATGGACTCTGAAAAACAAACAGGGTTCTAGAGGGGAGGAGGGTGGGAGGATGGGTTAGCCTGGTGGTGGGTTTTGAGGAGGGCACATTCTGCATGGAACACTGGGTGTTAATGCATAAACAATGAATCATGGAACACTTCATCTAAAACTAATGATGTAATGTATGGGGATTAACATAAGAATAAAAAAATAAAAAGTCAAACTTTCACGCAGATGACCTGATACTGTATGTGGAAAACGCAAAGGACTCCACCCCAAAGTTGTTAGAACTGATACAGGAATTCAGCAAATTCACAGGATAGACAATCAATGCACAGGAATCAGTTGCATTTCTATAGACTAACAATGAGGCAGAACAAAGAAATCAAGGAATTGATCCCATTTAAAATTGCATCATTGTAATTTTGATCTGTATTTCCTGGATGATGGGTGATGTTGAGCATCTTTTCATGTATCTGTTGACCATCTTGATGTCTTCTTTGGAAAAATGTCCATTCATGTCTTCTGCCCATTTGACTGGATTATTCTTTGGGTGTTGAGTTTGGTAAGTTCTTTATAGATTTTGGATACTACCCCTTATCGGATATATCATTGGCAAATATCTTCTCCCGTTTTCGTAGGTTGACTTTTAGTTTTGTTGATTGTTTCCTTGACTGTGTAGAAGTTTTTTTTTTTTAATATTTATTTATTAGACAGAGACACAGTGAGAGCAGGAACACAAGCAGGGGGAGTGGGAGAGGGAGAAGCAGGCTTCCGGCAGAGCAGGGAGCCCGATGCGGGGCTTGATCCCAGGACCCTGGGATCATGACCTGAGCCGAAGGCAGACGCTTAACGACTGAGCCACCCAGGCACCCCTGTGTAGAAGCTTTTTATCTTGATGAAGTCCCAATAGTTCATTTTTGCTTTTATTTCCCTTGCCCCAGGAGAGGTATCTAGAAAAATGTTGCTACAGCCAGTGTCACAGACATTACTGCCTGTGCTCCCTTCTAGGATTTTTATGGCTTCAGATCTCCTATTTAGGTCTTTCATCCGTTTTGAATTTATTTTTGTGTATGATGTGAGAAAGTGATCCAGTTTCATTCTTTTGCATGTTGCTGTCCAGTTTTCCCAACATCATTTGTTGAAGAGACTTTTTTCCATTGAATATTCTTTCCTGCTTTGTTAAAGATTAATTGGCCATATACTTGTGGGTTCATTTCTGCATTTTCTATTCTGTTCCACTGATCTGTGTGTCTATTTTTGTGCTAGTACTATACTGTTTTGATTACTACAACTTTGGTTAGTTAGTTGACAGAGAGAGACACAGCGAGAGAGGGAACACAAGCAGGGGGAGTGGGAGAGGGAGAAGCAGGCTTCCTTGTAACATAACGTATAGTCCAGAATTGTTATGCGTCCAGCTTTTCTTTTTCAAGGTTGCTTTGGCTATTTGGGGTCTTTTGTGGTTCCATACAAATTTTATGATGTTCTAGCTCTGTGAAAAATGCTGGTAGTATTTTGATAGGGATTGCATTAAATGTCTAGATTGCTTTGGGTAGTATAGACATTTTAACAATATTTGTTCTTCTAATCCATGAGTATGGAATCCTTTTCCATTTCTTTGTGTCATCTTCAATTCCTTTCATCCGTGTTTTATAGTTTTCAGAGTACAGGACTTTCACTTCTTTAGTTAGGTTTATTCATAGGTATCTTACTGTTTTTTGGTGAAGTTGTAAATGGGATTGATACCTTGATTTCTCCTTATACTGTTTCATTACTGGTGTATAGAAATGCAACAGGCACCAAACAATGAATCATGGAACACTTCATCTAAAACTAATGATGTAATGTATGGGGATTAACATAAGAATAAAAAAATAAAAAATAAAAAATAAATAATAAAAAAAATGCAACAGATTTTTGTATTTGTACGTTGATTTTGTATTCTGCTACTGAATTTATTATCAATTCTAGAGGTTTTTTAGTGGAGGCATTCAGGTTTCTATATAGTTATGTCATCTGCAAATAGTGAAAGTTTTACTTCTTCCTTTTCGATTTAGATGCCTTTTATTTTTATTGTTGTCTGATTGATGTGGTTTGGACTTCCAATACTATATTAAATAACAGTGTTGAGAGTGGACATCCTTTTCTTGTTTCTGACCATAGAGGAAAGGCTCCCAGTTGTTCCCCATTGAGGATGATAATAGCTGTGGGTTCTTCCCTCTGTGGCCTCTATTATGTTGAGGTATGTTCCTTCTAAACCTACTTTGTTAAGTGTTTTGGGTTTTTTTGTTTTGGTTTTATCATGAATGGATGTACTTTGTCAAATGCTTTTTCTGTATCAAGAGGATCATATGGTTCTTATCCTTTCTTTTATTAATGTGGTGTATCACACTGTTGATTTGCAAATATTGAACTGCCCTAAAATCCAGGAATAGACCCCATTTGATCATGGCGAATGATTTTTTTAAAAAAGTGTGTTGTTGGATTCAGTTTCTTAGTATTTTATTGAGAATTTTTGCATCAATGTTCACCAGGGATATTGGCCTGTAGTTTTCTTTTTTAGTGGAGTCTTTATCTGATTTTGGTATCAGGGTAATCCTGGCTGCAGAGAATGAATTTGGAAGTCTTCCTTCCTTTTCTTTTTTGGAATACTTTGAGAAGAATAGTTATTAACTCATCTTTAAATGTTTGGTAGACTTCACTATGAAGCCATCTGGCCCTGGACTTTTGTTTGTTGAATTTTTTTTATTACTGTTTCAGTTCTTTGCTGGTTGTCAGTGTGTTCAATTTTTCTATTTCTTCCTGTTTCAGTTTTGGTTAATTTGTATGTTTCTAGGGGTTTATCCATTTCTTTCAGGTTTTCCAATTTGTTGGCATATAGTTTTTCATAATATTCTCTTAAAATTGTATTTCTGTGGTGTTGTTTGTGATTTCTTTTTCTCTCATTTGTGATTTTGAGCCCTTTCTCTTTTTAATAAGTCTGGCTAGAGTTTTCTCAAATTTATTAATTTTTTCAAAGAACCAGCTCCTGGTTTCATTGATCTCTATTGGTTTTCTAGTTTCTATTTCATTTATTTTTGCTCTAATCTTTATTATTTCCTTCCTTATGTTGGCTTTGGCCTTCATTTGTTCTTTTTCTAGCTCCTTTAGGTGTAAGATTAGGTTGTTTATTTGAGATTTTTCTTAAGGTAGGCCTGTATTGCTGTAAACTTCCCTCCTAAGACTGCTTTTGCTGCATTCCAAAGGTTTGGGGCCATTGTGTTTTTATTTCCATTTGTTTTCATATATTTTTAAATTTCTTCTTTGATATCTGGTTGACCCACTCATTGTTTAGTAGCATGTTGTTTACCCTCTGTGTATTTTGTGGTCTTTCCAGATTTTTTCTTGTGGTTGACTTCTACTTCCATAGCGTTGTGGTCAGAAAAGTTGCATGGTATGACTGCAGTCTTTCTGTTTGTTGAGCTCTGTTTTGTGACTTAATTTTATCTGTTCTGCAGAACAGATGATCTATCCAGCAATGTAAGTGGGGTGTTAAAATCCCCTACTAGTACTGTATTATTACCAATGAGTTCCTTTATGTTTGTTACTGTTTTATATATTTAGGTACTCCCATGTTGGGTGCATAAACAAAAATTTTTGTTGCATTGTCCCCTTTATTGTAATATAGTGCCTTTGTCTCTAGTTACAGACTTTGTTTTAAATATAGTTTGTCCAATATAAGTGTTAGTACTCTGCCTTTCATTTGTCATCCATTTCTGTGATATTTCTCCATCCTCTCACTTTCAATCTGCAGGTGTCTTTTAGGTCTAAAATGAGTCTCTTGTAGGCAGCATATAGACAGGTCTTTTTCATTTATTCATTCTGACACCCTATGTCTTTTGATTGGAGTATTTAGTTCATTGACATTCAGAATAATTATTGATAGATATGTATTTATTGCCATTTTATTATTTTCTCCTTGTTTCTGCAGATTTTCTCTGATCCTTTGTCTTTATCACTTTTGGTCTCTTTCCACTCAGAGTTCCCTTTAACATTTCTTGCAGGGCTGGTTTAGTGGTCATGAACTCCTTTAGTTTTTGTTTGGGAAATTCTTTCTCCTTCTATTCTGAATGATAACCTTGCTGGATAGAGTATTCTTGGTTGCAGATTTTTTTGCATTCAGCACGTCGAATGTATCATGCTACTTTCTTCTGGTTTGCCAAGTCTCTATTGAAAAACCGCCAGTTAGCCTTATGGGTTTTCTCTTGTAAGTTAAGGACTTCTTTTGTCTTGGTACTTTTAAGATTTTTTTCTTTATCACTATATTTTGCAAATTGTGAATTACAATATATCTTGGTGTTGGCCTACTTTTGTTGACTGATGGGAGTTCTGTGTGCCTCCTGGATGTCTGTTTCCTTACTCAGATTAGGGAAATTTTCAGCTATTATTTTTTCAAATAAATTTTCTGTCCCCTTTTCTCTCTCTGCTTCTTCTGGGACTCCTATTATATGAATGCTGTTATGTTTGATGGAGTCACTGAGTTCCCTAAGTCTATTTTTGTGTTGCATAATTCTTTTTCTCTTTTGTTCAGCTTCATTACTTTCATTATTTTGTCTTCTGTCACTAATTCGTTCCTCTGCTTCTTCCAGCCTGCTGTTCATTGCATCAAACCTGTTTCCAATCTTGTTTATTGTGTTCTTCATCTCTGATTCTTTTTTCACTCTTTAGCTCTGTGGTAAGGGTCTCCCTGATGCCTTCTTTTCTTTTCTCAAGCCCAGTGAGTGTCTTTATGATTGCTGCTTTAAATTCTCCATCAGGTATATTATTTATATGTTTCACTTAGATTTCTGGCTGTGGTCTTAACTCGTTCTTTCATTTAGATAAATTCTTCCATCTTGGCATTTTGTCTAAGTCTCTGCCTTCCTCTCTGTGTTATAAAAGCCAGTTATGTCTCCTGCTTCTGGAAGTAACAGCCTTATGAAGAAGAGGTCATGTAGTGCCTGGGACCTGGTGCTTCAGGGAATGTTGTATGTGCTTGCGTGCACTCTGCTGTTGTGTTTTTGCCGCTCTATCCTTCAGGCCAGTTGTCTGCAGAGGCTCTCCTTGCCTGCTCTGGGCTGTTTGGTCCCATGCCTGAATGTGTCAAGTTTTAACTAGGTGTGCTCTGATGTGCTTGTGGAAATGAGACCTGACACCCTCTCCACCAGAACTGAAGCCTTGCAGAACTCTTTGGTTGGAAGATGTGGTGTGGGCAGGGGTTCGTGCTGGTCTTGGGGGAGGGGACCACCACATAGGGACTGAGGTAAGCGTGACTGAGAAGGGCAGGCCCCCTAGAGAACCGGGGGGTGGTGCTTGGTGTAAGCAAGTTGGGCAGCCCGTGTCAGTGTTGCACTGCTTCCCAAGAGTGGCTCTGGGTTTATGCTGAGGGGTGTGTGTGTGTGTGTGTGTGTGTGTGTGTGAGAGAGAGAGAGAGAGAGAAACGGTGCTAGCCAGCTCCATTGTTCCTGCAGAGGTATCTCCATGAATGCTGCTTCTCAGAAGGCACCTCCAAGAAGAGCAGATAGTCTCTTCCTTCTGTGCCCCAAGTGTTCTTCAAATAGCTGTTTCTGTGCTGTCTTCCCCCAGAATGTTTGCCTGCCTTCTCTCCTGGAGCAGTGCAGTGCCCTCTGGGCTCTATCCCAGCCACCTGCTGATCTTTAAAACTCTAGGCTTTAGAGACATGGTGTTGGCAGAGGCCTGCATTGGTCTCCTGGGGGAGGGGCCTGCTGTGCTGGGACTGAGGCAAGCTTGACTTAGAAGGGCAATCACACCAGGGCAACAAAGGATGGAACTTGGTGTAATCAAGCTACTGTTGGTGCTGTGCTGCTTTCCGCAGGTGGCTTGGTGTTTATGCTGAGGTGTGGCAGAGGGAAATGGTGTTAACCACTCCTTTGTTGCCACAGAGGCATCTTCGTGGATGCTGCCTCTCAGGAAGGCACTCCCAAGAAAAGCAAATCTATCCCCAGTGTGCCCCAGGTGTTTTTCAGATCTCTGTTTCCATGCTGTCTGCCTCCAGGTTGTTTGTCTGCCTTCTCTCCAGGAGCAGTGCAGTGCCCCCCACCCTCCACCCAGGCTCTGTCCCAGCCAAACCTACTGACCTTTAGAATTCCAGGCTTTAAGTCCCACTGGTTGCAAGAACTCACAAAGTTCAGCCCCTCTCATATTCCAAGCCAGTGGCTTTGGGGAAATGTTCTCCTTGTGCATTCCACAGTGTGCTCCTCTCTCTCTTGCCCTTCTCTCCAATCACAGCTGCCTCCCTTCCTCCCTCCCTATGATCCCTTTCTCCCCTAAACGATGTCTCCAAACTTCCTACCTTCTTTGATGTGGGCTTTTCTCTCACTTTTGTTGTATGGTTTGTTCTTTCAGTTTTCAGTCATTTTCTGGGGGTATTTAGGATGATTTGATAGTTATCTAGCAGTGCTTGTGGGATGAGGTGAGCCTAGGGTCCCCCTAATCTGTAGCCATCTCAAGACCCCAGTAGGATTTCTTATAAGGCTGGTTCCATGGTGATAAACTCCATTATCTTTTGTTTGGGAAACTATCTCTCCTGCAAATCTGAATGGTAATCCTGTGTCTGGTTGTCCCCTATGTAGAATGTGTGTGACTTTTGCTGGGTGAAGCTGTGGCTGGCATTGGCCACATAGTTGGAACCCTGTCCTGCTATCAGCTTTAGCTGAACTGGATGCAAATCAGGAGGTCCCTGGGCCCTCCATGCAGCAGGTGCCCTCAGAATAGCTAGGTCTGAAGTGGGTGCAAGCTCAGGAGGCTTGAAGCTCTACACACAGAGGGCACTTCGGCAGAATAGCTGAAGTTTAAGTGGGTGTTATACGAGGTGTCCCAGGGCTCTTCATGCAGAAGGTGACCTGGTAGGGTGCTTGGTGCTGAAAAATGGTATTGGCCAGGATATCTCAGGGCTTTAGAGTCCCATGCAGTGGATGCCCTGGCGAAATAGCTAAAGCTTAAGTAGGTGAAGACTGAAGGGTCCTGAGGTTCTAAGCAATGAGGGCACCCTGGCAAGAGCAGTGAAACTGAAGCTGGTGCACATCAGGCAGTCTCAAGGTTCTCCATGTTAGCAGTGCCCTGGTAGAACTGGAGCTGAGCTGGTGTGCAAGGCGGGAGGTCCTGTGGCTCTCCACGCACAGGGTACCCTGCAGGACAGGTAAAGCTGAATTGAGTATAACCCAGGGGATCCCGTGGCTCTACCTGTGCAGTAGGCACCTATCAGGTAGCAAAAGCTGAAGTGAATGCAGGCTAGGGGGTCCCAGCATGCCTTGCACTCAGGGCACCCAAGCAGGATAGCTGGAGCTGAAATGGGTGCCAGCTTGGGTGTCCCAAGGCACTGTGCAGGGGGTGTCCTGGTGGGATGGCTAGAGCTGAGGTGGTGTGAGGGGCCAGGAGGTGCCTGAGCTCTCTGTGCAGAGGAGGCACTTGTAGGATAGCTGAAATTAAAGTGGATCCAAGCTGGGGGGACCTGGGGGTCTATGCACAGAGGACACCTTGGCAGGATAAAGGTGAACTGGCTGTAAATGGGTGTTCTAGGACTCTCTGCAGAGGGTGCGATGAAGGGGCAGCTGGAGCCGAGGTGGGGTACAGGCCAGGCGGTCCTGGGGTGCTTTGCACAGGGGGCAAAATATGCCCTGACAGGCAGGATAGCAAAAGATGAAATGGTTGCAAGCCAGATTATCTTGGGGCTGTCCACATTGAGGGTGACCTGGCAAGACAGCTGAAGCTGAACTGGGTGCAAGCCAGAAGTGTCCTGGTGTGCAATGTTTTGTGGCCACTTTGGTGGGACAGCTGGGGTTGGTGTGGGCTAGAGGTGTTGTACCTACTGAGGCAGCAGGCTGGTTAGGGCACCCAGACTGTGCCAGATCTGGTCTGTTCTTTTAAGGTGGAGGGGAGTGTAGACCATGCCTGTCAGCCCCTCCTACCTGGAGAGTGTTTCAGCAGCTCCCCCCAGCATTTGGTGGAGTTCTAGGGCTGCTGTAGATGCTAGCTGCTCTATTAAACCACAGCTTTTTTTTCATTTTGTGCCATAGCACAACTGGGTCTGGTATGGACTTGCAGACCTGGGGCTCACTGAGGTGGCAAGCCGGCTGTGGCATCCAGACCTGCTGTAGTCTGGCTTTTAGGGTTGAGGGGGAGTGTAAATCATGTCACTCTTCAGTCCCTCCAACCCAGAGAGAATTTCTGCAGCCTCTCTTCCATTTGGCAGAGTTCAAGTGTTTTCCCTTTTACATGTTAGTTGCTCTTTTAAGCTGCAGCTTTCTTTCTGTGCCCAAGGACAGAGGGATCGGTCTCGTCCCTCCGTACTGTTCTTCCCACTGCGGTCCAGAGCATCAGGGATGGGTATTCCCTTTGTTACTATGTCTCCATCTCTTGCAATTCTCTTTGGCCATTTTATTTTTTGTTGTATAGAAGCTGTTCAGTCAGCTCTTAGTTCTTCAGGAGGAACTGTTCTATGAATACTGTATTTTAGTGTGTTCTGTGAAGGTGGTGAGTTTGGAGTCTTCCTACATTGTCATCTTGGACCAAATTCCCCCCTTTGTGTGGTTTTGGTATCAAGATAATGCTGGCCTCATTAGAATCAGTTGGGAAGTGTCCCACCCTCTTTAAGAATTTGTGAATAATTGCTGTTAACTATTCTTTTAAATGTTTGGCAGAACTCACAAGTGAAGCCATTTGGTTCTTGGTTCTTGGCTTTTCTTTGTAGGAATTTTTTTATTGTGACAAAACATACATAATGAAATTTTTCTTTTTAATTTAAATTTAACAAAGTATATTAGTTTCAGAGGTAGAGTTTAGTGATTCATCAGTTGCATATAACACCCAGTGCCCATTCCATCAAGGGCCCTCCTAATGCCCATCACCCAGTGACCCCATCCCTCCACCCACCTCCCCTCCAGCAACCCTCAATTTTGTTTCCCAGAGTTAGGAGGCTCTTATGTACAGTCCAATGGCATTAAGTGCATTCACATTGTTATGCAGTCACCACTATACATCTCTAGAACTTTTCAGTCATCCCAAATTGAAACTCTGTACCCACTGAACAACAATCACTATGTCCATCCCTCCTCCCTCCAGCCTCTGGTAATAACTTGTTTTACTTTCTAATTCTGTGAATTTAACTATTCTACTTACCTCATAATTATTGGAATTATACAACATATATCCCTTTACATCCGGCTTATTCTACTTAGCATAATGTTTTCAAAGTTCATCATGTTGTAGAATGTATCAGAATTTCATTCCTTTTTAATGCTGAAAAATAAACCATCATATGTATGTATCACATTTTTGTTTATCCACTCATCTATCAATGGACACTTGGGTTGTTTCCAAATTTTGGCAATTGTGAATAGTGCTGCTAAGAACATTACAGGTATCTGTACAAATATCTGCTTCAGGGGTGCCTAGGTAGCTCAGTTGGTTAAGTGTCTGACATTTGATTTTGGCTCAGTTCATGATCTCAGGGTTGTGAGATCTAGCCCTGCATCAGACTCTGTGCTGGGTATGGTGCGCTAGGTGTGGAGCCTGCTTAAGATTCTCTCTCTCCCTCTCCCTCAGTCCCCTCCCTCTCAAAAAATCTTAAAAAATAAATATCTGCTTCAGTCTCTGCTTTCAATTCTTTGGGGCATACACACTAGAAGTGGAATTGGTGGATTATGACAGTTCTATATTTTTTTGAGGAACCACCATACTGTTTTTCATAGAAACTACATCATCTCACATTCCTACCAGCAATGCACAAGTTCCAATTTCTCCACATTTCTGCCAGCATGATATATTTTTAGCCATCTTAATGGGTATGAAGTAGTATCTCATTGTAGTTCTGAACTGCATATCTCCAGTGATTACTGATGTTCAGCATCTTTTCATGAACTTACGGGCCATTTGCAGATCTTCTTTGGAAAACACTCTACCCAGCATTTTTGCTCACTCTTTAATCAGCTTGTTTTTCTGTTGTTGAGTTGTAGGTGTTAGGTGTAGAGTTTACAGAACTCTGGATATTAATCCCTTATCAGATAAACAATTTACAAATATTTCTCCCATTTGTTCGGTTGCCTTTGCACTGTTGTGTTCTCTTATGTATAATTTTTAAGTCTGATGAAGGCCAACTTATGTTTTCTTTTGTTACCTGTCCTTTTGGTGTCATATCCAAGAAATTATTGTCAAATGCAATGTCATAATGTTTTTTTTCCTAGGTTTTCTTCTAAGAGTTTTATAGTTTTAGCTCTTATGTTTAGTCTTTGGTCCACATTAATTTTTATAGGTGGTGTTAGGGAAGGATCTAACTTGATTCTTTTGTTACACTATCCTTTCCTCATTGAATAGTTTTGGCACCCTTGTTAAAAACCATTTGACTATATATATGAAAGTTTACTTCTTGGTTCTCTATTCTACTGCATTTGTTCTTATATATGTCTTCATGCCAGTACCATACTGTTTTCATTACTGTGGCTTGACAATAAGTTTTGAAATCAGGAAGTGTGAGCCCTCCAGTTTTGTTCAAGATCGTTTTGGCTATTCAGTGTCCCTTGACATTCTGTATGAATTTTAGGATTGGTTTTTCCATTTCTGCAAAAACATTACTAGGGTTTCCGTAGTTATTGCACTGAATCTATAGATCTATGGTTTCACATCTTTTTATTTGTGCTCTATTTTTTAATTTGTTTAATTAATTAACATATAATGTAGAGGAAGAGGTCAGTGATTCATCAGTCTTATATAAATACCCAGTGCTAATTACATCATGTGCCCTCCTTAATGTCCGTCACCCGGTTACCCCATTTCTCCACTCTTCCCCTCCAGCAACAGTTTTTTCCCTATGATTAAGAGTCTCTTATGGTTTGTCTCCCTCTCTAATTTTGTCTTTTCTTTTCCCCTCTCTCCCCCTATGATCATCTGTTTTGTTTCTTAAATTCCACGTGAGTGATATCATATAATAATTCTTTCTGATTGACTTATTTTGCTTAGCATAATACCCTCAGTAGTTCCAACTACGTTGTTCCAAATGTCAAGATTTCGTTTTTTGATGGCTGAGTAGTATTTCACTATGTGTGTATGTATGTATGTATATATATACACACATATCACATCTTCTTTATCCATTCATCTGTCAATAGACATCAGGACCCTTTCCATAGTTTGGCTGTTGTGGACATTGCTGCTATAAACACTGGGGTGCAGGTGTCCCTTCAGATCACTACATATGTATCTCTGGGGTAAATACCAAGTAGTGCAATTGCTGGGTTGTAGGGTAGCTATTTTCAACATTTTGAGGAACCTCCAAACTGTTTTCCACAGTGGCTGTACCAGCCTGCATTCTCACCAACAGTGTAAGAGGGTTTCCCTTTCTCCACATCCTCCCCAACATCTATGTTTCCTGACTTGTTAGTTTTAGCCATTCTGACTGGTATGAGGTGGTATCTCATTGTGGTTTTGATTTGTATTTCCCTGATGCTGAGTGATACTGAGCATCTTTTCATGTGTCTGTTGGCCATCTGGATGTCTTCTTTGTAGAAATGTCTGTTCATGTATTCTGCCCATTTCTTGATTGGATTATTTATTCTTTGGGTATTGAGTTTTGTAAATTTTTATAGATTTTGGATCCCAGCCCTCTCTCTCATAATACATTTGCAAGTAGCTTCTTCCGTTCTGTCAATTCTCTTTTGCTTCTGTCAACTGTTTCTTCTCAGCAAAAGCTTTTTATCTTGATGAAGTCCAAATAGTTCATTTTTGCTTTTGTTCCCTTGCCCTTAGAGACGTGTCTAGCAAGAAGTTGCTGCAGCCAAGGTCACAGAGGTTGCTGCCTGTGTTTTCCTATAGGATTTTGATGAATTCCTGTCTCACATTTGGGTCTTTCATCCATTTGAGGGTTTGTGTGTGTGTGTATGGTGTAAGGAAATAGTCCAGTTTCATTTTTCTGCATGTGGCTGTCCAATTTTCCCAACACCGTTTGTTGAAGAGACTTTTTTTCCATTGGATATTCTTTCCTGCTTTGTTGAAGATTAGTTGACTATAGAGTTGAGGGTCCATTTCTGGGTTCTCTATTCTGTTCATTGATCTGGTGTCTGTTTTTGTGCCAGTACCATACTGTCTTGATGATTACAGCTTTGCAATAGAGCTTGAAGTCCAGAATTGTGATGCCACCAGCTTTGGTTTTCTTTTTTCAACACTCCTTTGGCTATTCAGGGTCTTTCCTGTCCCATACAAATTTTAGGATTATTTGTTCCAGCTCTGTGAAAAAAGTTGATGGTATTTTGATAGGGATTGCATTGAATGTAGAGATTGCTTTGGGTAGCATAGACATTTTAACAATATTTATTCTTGCAGTCCATGAGCATGGAACATTTTTCCATTTCTTTGTGTCTTCCTCAATTTCTTTCATGAGGGTTCTAGAGTTTTCTGAGTACAAATCCTTTGCCTCTTTGGTTAGGTTTGTTCCTAGATAGCTTATGGTTTGGGCACACTGCAAATAGGATCCACTCCTTAAGTTCTCTTTCTCCAGTCACATTGTTAGTGTATAGAAATGCAACTGATTTCTGTGCATTGATTTGACCGCCTGCCATGTTGCTGAATTCCTGTATGAGTTGTAGCAATTTTAGGGTGGAGTCTTTTGGATTTTCCACAGAGTATCATGTCCTCTTTGAAGGGAGTTTCACTTCTTCTTTGCTGATTCGGATACCTATCATTTCTTTTTGTTGTCTGATTGCTGAAGCTAGGACTTCTAGTACTATGTGGAACAACAGTGTTGAGAGTGGACATCCCTGTCATGTTCCTGACCTTAGGGGAAAAGCTCTCAGTTCTTCCCCATTGAGAATGATATTCACTGTGGGTTTTTCATAGATGGCTTTTATGAACTTGAGGTATGTTCCCTCTATCCCAACACTCTGAAGAGTTTTAATCAAGAAAAGATGCTGTATTTTGTCAAATGCTTTTTCTGCATCAACTGAGAGGATCATATGGTTTTTGTCCTTTCTTTTATTAATGTGATCTATCACATTTATTGATTTGTGGATGTTGAACCACCCTTGCATCCCAGGAATAATGTAGTCCCAATAGTTTATTTTTGCTTTTATTTTCCTTGTTTCAGGAGACATATCTAGAAAGAAGTTCCTACAGCTGATATCAAGGAAATCACTCCCTGAGTTCTCTTCTAGGATTTTTATGGGTTCATGTTTCACATTTAGGTCTTCAATACATTCTGAATTTACTTTTGTCTATAGTGTAAGAAAGTGGTCCAGTTTCATTTTTTTCCATGTAGCTGCCTAGTTTTCCCAACACCATTTATTGAAGAGACTTTTTTCCCCATTGGATATTCTTTCTGCTTGGTCAAAGATTAATTGGCCGTATAATTGTTGGTGTATATCTGGGTTTTCTATTCTGTTCCATTTACCTGTGTCTATTTTTGTGCCAGTACCATACTTTTTTGATCACTACAGCTTTATAATATTGCTTTAAGCCTGGAATTGTGATACTTTCAGCTTTTCTTTTTAAAAAATTTTTCATTTAAATTCATTTTAATTAACATAGTGTATTACTAGTTTCAGAGGTAGAATTTACTGATTTATCAGTTACATACAACATGCAGTGCTCATTACTTCACATGCCCTTCTTAATGCTTATCACCCAATTACTCCACCCCCCCACCCATCTCTCCTCCAGCAACTCAGTTTATATTTCCTCCAAGGCTTGCCTCTCTCTGTTTTCATCTTATTTTTCCTTCCCTTCCCCTATGTTCATCTGTTTTGTTTCTTAAACTCCACGAGTGAAATCACATGATATTTGTCTTCTGACTTATTTCGCTTAGCATAATACCCTCTAGTACCATTCACATCATTGCAAATGGCAAGATTTCATTCTTTTTGACAGCTGAATAATACTCCATTGTATATGTATACCACATCTTTATCCATTCGTCTGTTGAAGGGCATCTCGGCTCCTTCCACAGTTGGCTATTGTGGACATTGCTGCTATAAACAATGGGGTGCATGTGCCCCTTCTTTTTACTAAATCTTTGGAGTAAATAGTAGTGAAATTGCTGGGTCATAGGGTAGCTCTATTTTTAACTTTTTGAGGAACCTCCATACTGTTCTCCTGAGTGGCTGTACCAGCTTGCATTCCCACCAACAGTGTAAGAGGGTTCCCCTTTCTCCACATCCTTGCCAACCCCTGTTGTTTCCTGAGTTGTTAATCTTAGCCATTCAGTGTGAGGTGGTGTCTCATTGTGGTTTTGGTTTGTATTTCCCTGATGGCTAATGATGTGGAGCACTTTTTCATGTGTCTGTTGGCCATTTGTATGTCTTCTGCCCATTTCTTGACTGGATTATTTGTTTTATGGGTATTGAGTTTGAGAAGTTCTTTGATTACTGATTCAGTTTCTATTATGTTCAGTTAGCCAACATATAGTACATCAGTAGTTTTTGATGTAGTGTTCAACGATTCATTAGTTTTGTATAACACCCAATGCTCATCACACCACCTGCTCTCCTTAATATCCATCACCCGGCTACCCCCCACCCCGCACTCCCTCTGTAACCCTCAGTTTGTTTCCTGGAGTCCAGAGTCTCTCATGGTTGTCTCCCTCTCTGATTTCTTCCCGTTCGGTTTTTACTGTCTTACCCTATGGTCCCCCATGCTATTCCTTATGTTCCACATATGAGTGAAACCATATGATAAGTGTCTTTCTCTGCTTGATAATCCAGTCAACAAAAATGAGATACCACCTCACACCACTCAGAATGGCTAAAATTAACAAGACAGGGAACAACAAATGTTGGTGAGGATGTTGGAATGCAAGCTAGTACAGCCACTCTGGAAAACAGTATGGAGGTTCCTCCCGTTAAAAATAGAGCTACCCTATGACTCAGCAATTGCACTACTGGGTATTTACCCCAAAGATACAGATGTAGTGAAAAGAAGGGGCACATGCACCCCAACGTTCATAGCAACAATGTCCACAATAGCCAAACTATGGAAGGAGCCAAGATGTCCTTCAACAGATGAATGGATAAATAGATGCAGTTCATATATATAATGGAATATTACTCAGCCATCAGAGAGGATGAATACCTACCATTTGCATTGACATGGATGGAACTGGAGGGTAATATGCTAAGTGAAATAAGTCAATCAGAGAAAGATAATTAGCATACGGTTTCACTCATATGTGGAATATAAGAAGGAGTGCAGAGGACAATATGGGAATGGAGGGAAAACTGAATGGGAAGAAACAAAGGGGGAGAGAAACCATGAGAGACTTTTGACTCTGGGAAAGAAACAGGGTTGTAGGAGGGGAGGTGGGTGGGGAATGGGGTAACTGGGTGATGGGCATTAATTAGGGCACATGATGTGATGAGCACTGGGTATTATAAGCAACTGATGAATCATTGAACACTACATCTGAAACTGATGATATGTTGGCTAATTGCATTTAAATTAAAAAAATAAAAACTTGTATACAGTGCAGGAGAGAACAAAACTAAGCAGCAACCTACTGAGTAGAAGAAGATATTTGCAAATGATATATACAATAAAGAGTTTGTATGCAAAATATATAAAGAACTGATACAAATCAACACCCAAAAAACAAATAACCCAATTAAAAAATGGGCATCAGACATGAACAGACATTTCTCCAAAGGGCATCCAGATGGTGAACAGACATGAAAAGATGCTCAACATGAGTCATCCCCAGAAAAATGCAAATCAAAACTACAATGAGATATCACCTCACACCTGTGAGAATGGCAAAAACAACCCAAGAACAAGTGTTGATGAGGATGTGGAGAAAAAGGAACTCTCTTACACTGGGGGTGGGAATGCAAACTGGTGCAGCCATTGGAGGTAACAGCCAACCTGGGAGGAGCTTTACTGATGTGATCACCCCACTACCTCTCAAGGTACCACCCCCGAAGCTACAAAAGTTGTAAAACATCTACCCTAGACAATGACAATGGAGCAGGTGGTCCCACAGTGAAACACAGCAACATTCTCATAAACAGGGGCAGAAATGGGCCAAATGTATAATACAACTGATGTCTATTTTTGAAATAACTTGGCCCATCTGTGAGGATCCCATGTGTGAGTGCCCCATGGCAGAGGATCTAATTTGGTACACAGCTAAATTAGCTTTTGTTCAAACCACCAAGAGCACCTGTGAAGCTCATTTCACACCCACGAAAGCACACTGATGCTTCTTACTACTGGCAATCTGTGGGAAGCTCAATCACTACTGCACAATAATCTGAGCTAGAAAGAACATACAACTGCTCACCAAACCAAACCTGCACATGGCCTTAGCCACAGTGATATGTACCTAAACAGACCTACTCGCATGCTGGGCTTGATCCTAACAACTTGATTTTGGTGTACATAAGCATAACAGCTCTCCCCTTGCCAAAGTCTGTAAACCTCACTCATCAACATGCACCTACTTCCCTCAACAACATTCAACAGCAGCACTGACATCCAATGAATCTGTGTGAGGCTAGTCACAGAAATGTGTAGGCAGTGGTAGGCTAAGCACAAAACCCACTTAGTTGACCCAGGTGCTAAATGTGAAAGTTAACACCCATGCCCATTAGACTATAACACCACTTGGAATTGCACTAAGCCACACAAACTGTACTTTCTCAGGAACACAGAACATACAGGGAGCAGAGGGAGCCTGATGGACCTGAAAGAAAATCAAATGGCCTCCCTGTCACAAGCTTTCCTCCAACCCTGCAAAGTACTTTCTGTACTTGGATATGGCTCAAAATTCCAGTAGATTTTTACTCAGCAAGGGAATCCCCCAAGTACTTGTGTCCACATGCTAGCTGAACCTCTCCAATGCCACAAACAATTTCTCCCAGCAGTCTCCCTGGTGCTAACCACTCTAGAACCACCAATCTGAGGACAATAGGTATACAGGTTTACAACACTTAAAAGAAAGCAGCTGTGTCCAAGGAATTATCCACAGAAACTAAATGGCTCAGGGACTGGAACTCTTGGCTGAATGTCAGTGTACTTTAGGACCATGGTGTTAGATAATTGCAAAGCCTTAGATTTCTTATGAGCTGTTAAAGGAGGGAGGTCTGTACACTTGCTCACGTATCTTGCTGCTTGTGGGTTGGTAATATTCATCAAGCTTTAACAGATAGCCAGAGACATGTATCAATGGGGCCATAATGTCACTTTACTGACGAAACAGATCGAACAAGTAAAAATCTCCTTTTCTGACCTATTCTCCTGACCTTCTCCCCAGCTAGCTGTAAGTGGGCTTTGAAATCCTGCTTTGTGCCTTGTAGGATATGGGGTCTTTAGAATGCTTTATTACTGGCTCCAGACTCAGGCAATACAAAGTAACACACAATCTCAATTATAAAACAAACATGGAGCCAGCAGATGGACTGTTATGTAAGTGAGCCAAAAATGCCCCATATATTGGCCCCTATGCTGTTTATTTCTTCACAGCAGGCTGAGACTTCTAGTTCAAAGCATACTGGTACCAAATTCAATTTTTTATATATTTTTACATATGTGCTTTAAATACAGTCCAAATAAGCCCATTTAAAGCCCAGCTGCTTTGCACACCCTGTGAAACTGCACCCAACATCTGCTAGCCACAGGTAAGGCAAACATTGGGGCCGTGAAAGACCCTACCCTGCTGCTGCCTTTCAGAACATATGAACATGCCCAAATTCATATGTTGTCATCCTAACCCCTAGTACCTCAGAATGTGATATTATTTGGAGATAGGGTCTTTAAAGAGCTAAAATAAAATGAGATCGTTAAGGTCAGCCCTAATCCGATGTAACTGTGTCCTTATAAGAAGAGGAGATTAGGAGACAAACATACACGTGGCCAACCCTGTAGGATGCAGGGAGAAGGCAGCCACCTACAAGCCAAGGTGAGACCTCCAGAGAAACCTGCCCTGACACCTTGACCCTAGATTTCTAGCCTCCAGACCTGAGAGAATCAATTTGTATTTAAGTCACTTCGTTTGTGGTACCTTGCTACCGCAGCCTGAGCAGACCAATGCACTTTCCATCTTGTTGCTAAGCAACAGTGCCTAGACACCTAAGCCCCCTATCCGAAACCCCCGCTCTCCTAGGAGTTCCTATGTCCTGTTCCCCTTCTGGGCAGTAGTCCTGTGCCACTGCCTCTGGAAGGTCTCCTGTAAAGGGCTTTGCCCCTCATGCAACCCATCAAACACCATCCAAATAAAACTTACTATGTACTTCTGCTGTCTGTGGTCATGTCTTTTTCTTGAAATCCTCAAACTCACTACATTCTATCTTTAGATCTCTCTCATCTTTTTTTTAAATACATGTATACACACTTCTGTTGCAGGTGATTGAGATCTAGCTAAGCAAGTTGTCTTATCTGAGATCCAAGAGTAATGACTCACACTATGAGTGCTGACAGATCCATAATGCCATTTCTTAGCCCAGAAGCTCCAGTTGTTGCCTATTCCCAGAAATGACCACAGCAATTCTACATAATGAATTCCAGCAATGTGTCAGATGTGCTAAGACATATACGTGGTATCATAGGAAGACATCACAACAGTCTTCTGAGTGAAGTACTATTATTCCCATTGTACAGTTGAAAAATCTAGGCAATTTATGGTACAGGGAGGGTATTTTAAGTATTAGCTAACTTGCCTAGTATCATACAGCAGTATCTGGCAGAATCCATGTCTGCTGGATGGCAGAGCCTAAAGAAGTAATAAAGACATGTGACTTAATCCCAAAGGCTTTCAAGAACTAGGCTGCACTGGCTCTGCAGTCACCTAGAAAATAAATCACAAGAGGATGCTAAGAATATACATACTTGAATAACGTGTATCTTTAAACATGTGATTGGTAAGTAAGTCATGGCTAAATAGAAAATGTATCCAAGGGGCACCTGGGTGGCTCAGTCGTTAAGTGTCTGCCTTCAGCTCGGGTCATGATCCAGGGTCCTGGGATCGAGCCCCGCATCAGGCTCCCTGCTCGGCGGGAAGCCTGCTTCTCCCTCTCCCGTTCCCCATGCTTGTGTTCCCTCTCTCGCTGTCTCTCTGTCAAATAAATAAAATCTTTAAAAAAAGAAAAAGAAAATGTATCCAAGCCCCTAGTCACCTAGGTATGCATTCTGATTGCTGGATCCTTTCTCTGTGCTGCAGACACCTTCTGAAGTAGTACTGTGTTAACAAGCTCACAGCTGGAAGGGGCTTTGGAGATGGTCCAGTCCAGTTCTCACATTACAGCCATGCAAAATCAAAGGCCCAGGGATGGAAACAGACTTGCCTAGAGACCTAGGATATTAGAGAGCTAGGAATAGAACCACAGCTCCATTACACAGTAATACAAATAAAACAGAATCAATTACAATACTAGCTATTACCATATTGGGCTATCTGCAATATGCCCTGTATGTACAGTATCTTATTTAACCCTTAAAGCAATCTTTTAATAGAGGTGTTATCATCTCCATCTTGAATGAGAGAAAGGAGTTTCTAAGTCCAGGATCACACAGGTAACACATGGCAAAGCCTAGATTTGAGTCAAGTTCTTTTATAAACTCAAGATTCTATGCTTTTCCTAATTTTTCCCTCAACTTTTATTCGTGCTATTAAAGTATAGGAAAATAATTATCAATGAGAAAAGAAGGCAAATACATGATGTATTCCATGATCAATATCAGAACGATCTCTATAATAGTTAAGCTTTATTCTTGTCTTAAGGAACGTTTGAATGGAAATAGTGTATGCACTGCCTGTTACCACTTGAAGTTGTAACAGCATGGGATCATCTGGAAACAGCAAGGCCTTATTCTCTCTTTTGTAGGAGATATCTGTTGACTCCCTTACAGACATTCTACTTGGATCTTCAGTGTATAGTCTTTTCTTTTTCAGCTTGTCTCAGTGGTTCCTTATACTGCTTTCTTGGGTCACACAGAGATAGCAGGGGACGCAGATGTGTTTTGTATTGAGCCTTTTCCATGAATTCCTCACCCATTGTGGCACTGGTCACCAGAAGGGCAGTCGAGTGAAATAGCCAGTTGTCTTGTGAAGCTTTCCTAAAAACTTCCTCAGGGCTTCTTTTTCTTTATCGATTTCCCTGAACCGGGTATCTAAAGCCTTCTGGAGTTTTTGAATGTGGAGCCTAGTCCTCTTCTCCTCTCCAGCATTGTTCACAAGGGCCTTCCGCAGGTATATGGGATCTCCTATTGTCAAGGTGCGCTTCTTCACTGTGTAGCCCATTCCACCCATGGTCAAACTTTGGCAGAGGAAGGTCAAAACAGGAGTGAGGCTTCCCGTAAATGTCTCAGCAAAATGATTCTCCCACAGTTCGGAATATTAGAACCATGACACCATGGGAACAGAGCCCCACAGAATCTTGGGGCTGAGTGGCATCAGAGATCCATCCACTTAGCCTGAACTCTTGCATTTGCCCATCAGAAGTTTCTAAGCTTGCATATACTCTTAGTTTAGAAACAGAGATGAGTGTTTCAACAGACCAGAGTGGCAAACAGGATGCCTGCCACTGTTTTGTGGTCACACGTTTGTTGAATGTTAAGTGCCTTTGGACACTCATACGCAGGACAAGAATATTTACAGACAGAGAAAAATAGAAAATAGAGTACATAATTCAGATTAGTTTTAGAAGCTTTTCTTCATTCCTTATGTATTCACTTGAAGTTGCTAAATGTTTGAGATTATGCCATTTGTCTAGGTATTGGATTGGACTTAAAGGTAAGAACTTTCTCATGAAGTATCTACTTTTTATACAAGAAAGTAAAGGAAATACAAATCAAACCCACAATGAGATACCACCTTACACCAGTCAGAATGGCTAAAACAACTCAGGAAAAAACAGATGTTGGCGAGGATGTGGAGAAAGGGGAACCCTCTTACTGTTGGTGGGAATGCAAGCTGGTACAGTCACTCTGGAAAACAGTATGGAGGTTCCTCAGAAAGTTAAAAATAGAGCTACCCATGACCCAGCAATTGCACTACTGGGTATTTACCCCAAGGATACAGAGGTAGTGAAAAGAAGGGGTACATGTACCCCAATGTTCACAGCAGCAATGTCCACAACAGCCAAACTGTGGAAGGAGCCGAGATGTCCTTCAACAGATGAATGGATAAAGAAGATGTGGTTCACATATATAACAGAGTATTACTCAGCCATCAGAAATGATGAATATCTACCATTTATATCAACATGGATGGAACGGGAGAATATTATGCTAAGTGAAATAAGTCAGAGAAACACAATTATCATATGGTTTCCTTCATATGTGGGATATAAGGAATAGTGCAGAGGACAATAGGGCTGTGGGGGGGAAGTAAAAGGGAAGAAATCAGAGACGGAGAAAAACCATGAGAGACTCTTGACTCTGGGAAGCAAACTGAGGGTTGTGGAAAGGGAGGTGTGTGTGGGGATGGGGTAATTGGGTGATGGGCATTAAAGAGGGCACGTGATATGAGCACTGAACTGAACTAATGAAACACTGAACATTTTATCAAAAACCAATGATATACTATACCTTGGCTAATTGAATTTAAATAAAAAATTTTAAAGAAAAAAATATAAATAAGTAAGTAACAGTTGGAGACTTTAATACCCCTCTCGCAATAAAGTATAAAACCACTAGGTAGAACATAAGGACATAGAGGACTTAACATAATAAACCAACCGGATCTAATTGTCATATACAGAGCACTCCATCCAACAACAAATGCATACACATTTTTCCTCTGGTATAGGCCCTATGTTAGGAAAGAAATTAAGTCTTTAATTAAAAAGATAGACATTATACATAGTATCTACTCTAACCATGGTGGGATGAAGGCAGAAATCAGTAACATAAAGAAGAAAAAAGGAAAATTCACAACATTGTGGAAATTAAACAAGTTTTAAACAACCAGGGGATAAAAGAAGAAATCACAAGAAAAATTAGATAATACTTAGCTGTGAATTAAGTGAAGATATACCAAAACTTATGCCACACAGTGAAAACAGTGCTAAGGGGTAAATCTGTAACTATAAAACACTAAAAAACAATAAAGATCTCAAATAAACAACCTAAATTTACAACTAAGGAACCAGAAAAAGAACAACAAACTAAACCCAAACCAGCAGAAGGAAGGAAATAATAAGGAAGGAAATAATAAGGAAAAGAGAAGAGTTCAGTGAAATAGAGAACAGAAAAAATAAGAGATAACCAATGAGAAACTAGTTCTTTGAAAAGATCAACAAAGTTGACAAACTTTTAGCTAGATGGATTAAGGAAAAGGGAAGATTCAAATTGATATCAGAAATGAAAGTGGGGACAATACTACTGATCTTACAGAAATAAAAAGGATTATAAGAGAGTAACAGAAACAACTGTACACCAAAAAATTGGTTAACCTACATGAAATAGACAAATTCCTAGAAGCACAAAACCTATCAACATTGAAATCATGAAGCAAACAATCTGAATAGATCTATAGTTAGTAAGGAAATTGAATTAGTAATTAAAAATTGCCCAAAAAAGAAAACCCTAGACCTGATGGCTTCAATGGTGAATTCTACCAGACATTTAAAGAACAAAGCAATCCCTCTCATACTTTTACATAATAACTGAAGAGGAGGGAATAGTTCCTAATTCATTCTATGAGGTCAACATAACCTTGATACCAAAGCCAGACAAAGACAGCAGAAAAAAACTAGGGACTAATAGCCTTCATAAACACTTATGCAAAAATCCTCAACATAATAGCAAACAGAATTTAGCAATATATTAAAAGGATTATACAGCATGACCAAATGGGATTCCTAGAATGCAAGGATGGCTCAACAAAAAAATCAATCACTATACCACATTAACAGAATGAAGGGAAAAAACGCACATGATCATCTGAATTGATGCAGAAAATGCATTTAACCAAATTCAACATTCTTTCATAATAAAAACACGTAACAAGACAGGAATAAAGGAAATTAATTCCACATAATAAAAGCCATATAGGAAAAACCCACAGGAAACACAATCCTCAAAGGTGAAAGATTGAAAACTTTTCCTCTAAGATCAGAAACAAGGCTGGGGTGCCTGGGTGGCTCAGTCAGTTAAGCGTCCAACTCTTGATTTCGGCTCAGGTTATGATCTCAGGATCCTAAGATCAAACCCCAAGTCAGGCTCCATACTGGGCATGTAGCCTGCTTAAGATTTTCTCTCTCCCTCTGCCCCCCTCCCTGGCTCATGCTCACACATGTGCTCTCACACTCTCTCAAAAAAAAAAAAAAAAAAAAAAAAAGAAAGAAAGAAAGAAAGAAAAGGAAAGGAAAGAAGAAAAAAGAAAAGAAACAAGGCAAGAATCCTCATTTTCACAACTACTATTCAACACAGAACTGGAGGTCCTAACCAGAGTAATTAGGCAAGAAAAAGAAATAAAATTATCTTTGTTTGCAATGATATATGTAGAAAACCTTAAAGATTCCACAAAAATTGTTAGAATAAATGAATTCAGCAACGTAACAGGATGTAAAGTTATCACACAAAACTCAGTTTCATTTCTATACATAAAAATGAACAATTTGGAAAGGAAATTACAAAAAAAATTCCATTTACAATAGCATCATAAAGAATAAAATACTTAGGAATTAATCAAGGAGGTGAAACTGAAAGAAATTAAAAGACAAAAATAAATGGAAACATATCCCATACTCATGGATTAGAAGACAGTATTGTTAAATGTCAATACTACCCAAAGTGATTTACAGATTCAATGCAATACCTACCAAAGTCTCAATGGTATTTCTGCTGAAACAGAAAAACCTACTCTAAAATTTATATGGAATCTCAAGTGACCCTGAAGAGCCAAAACAATCTTGAAAAAGAACAAAACTTACTGATTTCAAAACCTACTACAAAGCTACAGTAATCCATAGAGTGTGGTACTGGCATAAAGAAACCACATATGGACCAGTGGAATAGAACAGAGAGCCCACAAGTAAACCTTTGCATACAGTCAAGTGACTTTTGACAAGAGTGCCCAGACTATTCAATGGAGAAAGGACAGCCTTTTCAACAGAACTGGATATGCATGTGCAAAATAATGAAGCTGGACCCTTACCTAACACCACAGAACTAAAATTAACTTAAATGGATCAAGAACTTAAATTTAAATGTGAGACCTAAAACATAAAGCTCTTAGAAGAAAACATAGGACTAAAGCTTCATGCCACAGGATTTGGCAACAAATTGTTTTCGTATAACACCCAGTGCTCCATGCAGTATGTGCCCTCCTTAATACCCATCACCAGGCTAACCCATCCCCTCACCCCCTTCCCCTCTAAAACCCTCAGTTTG
Source organism: Mirounga leonina (assembly GCF_011800145.1). Lineage (NCBI taxonomy): Eukaryota > Metazoa > Chordata > Mammalia > Carnivora > Phocidae > Mirounga > Mirounga leonina. Next base: position 19,607,240 of record NW_023270615.1, read on the forward strand.
TTTCTCAGAGTCCATAGTCTCTCATGGTTCATCTCTCCCTCCAATTCCCCCCCTTCATTTTTCCCTTCTTTCTCCTAATGTCCTCCATGTTATTCCTTATGTTCTACAAATAAGTGAAACCATATGATAACTGACTTTCTCTGCTTGACTTACTTCACTTAGCATAATCTCCTCCAGTCCCATCCATGTTGATATAAAAGTTGGATATTCATCCTTTCTGATGGCTGAGTAATATTCCATTGTATATATGGACCACATCTTCTTTACCATTAGTTTTTGATGTAGTGTTCAACGATTCATAACTTGTGTATAACACCCAGTGCTCATCTCAACATGTGGAATTTAAGAAACAAAATGAATGAATAAATGGGGTAAAAGAGATAAGCCAATAAACAGACTCTTAACTATAGAGAACAAACTGATGGTGGGTGGGAGCATGGGGGAAATAGGTGATGGGGATTTGGAGTACACTTATCTTGATGAGTACCAAGTAATATGTGGAACTTGTGAATCACTATATTGTACACCTGAAATGAATACAACACTGTATAAGATAATTTAAAAATTTCCATTTTAAGCCAAAGAAAGAAAAAGAAAAAATGGAAAGTCTGAGAACTTTCCAACCTAAGGAGAGATTTGGACATACAAGCTCATGAAGCTAATAGGTCATACCAAAATATCAATCCAAAATGATCCCAAAGATGCATTATAACAAAACTGTCTAAAATCAGAGGGAAAGAATTTTAAAAGCATTAAGAGAAAAAGAACCCTCACATATAAAGGAACCCCATAAAGTGATATCAGTCGGTTTCTCAACAGAAACCTTACAGGCCAGGAGAGAGTGGGATGATAAATTCAAAGTGCAGAAAGAAAAAAACCTGCCAAACAAGAATACTTTACCCAGCAAAGATGTCTTTCAGAAGTGAAGAAGAGATATTTTCTCCAAAAATCAAAAACTGAGGGCATTGATCTAAACTGGACCTGTTTCACAAGAAATGCTGAAAGTTCTTTTTTTAAAAGATGTACGTATGTATGTATGTATTTTGAGTGAGTGAGAGAGAGAGAGAGAGGAAGAGAGGAAGGGAGGGAGGGAGGGAGAGAGGGAGAGCGCATGAGTGAGAAGGGCAGAGGGAGAGAGAGAATCTCAAGCTGATTCCATGCTGAGCATGGAGACTGACATGGGGCTCAACCCCATGACCCTGAGATCATGACCTGAGCCAAAACCAAGAGTCGGATGCTTAACCAACTGCACCACCCAGGCACCCCAAAAAGTTCTTAAAGTTGAAAGGAAATGGTACTAATTGATAAAATGAAAATGTATAAAAATATAAAACATGCTGATAAAGGTAAGTATACAGACAAATTTAGAATAGAGTAATAATGTAGTATGGTGTTGTGGAAATAACTCTAATACAAAAGGTTAAAGAATAAACCTATTTCTTAAAAGATTTTATTTATTTGAGAGAGAGAGCAGAGTGAGAGAGAGAATGAACAGGTGTGGGGGGCAGAGAGAGAGGGAGAGCAGACTTCCCCACTGATCAGGGAGCCTGATGTGGAGCTTGATCCCAGGACACTGGGATCATGACCTGAGCCAAAGGCAGACACTTAACTAAGCCAGCCAGGTGCCACTGAAGAATAAAACTATTAAAAATAACAATAGCTAAAATGATTTGTTAATGAATATCTAATACAAAAAGATGCAATTTTTGACACCAAAAACTCAAGATGTGGTGAGGTGAGTAAAAGGTAGAGTTTTTGTACGCAATTGAAATTAAGTTATCAGCTTAAAATAGACTGTTATATCTCTAAGATGTTTTAGGTAAACTTCATGGTAACCAAAAAGAAAAATCTATAGATACACAAAAAACGAGGAGAAGAGCATTAAAGTATACCGTTATGGAAAATCATCAGTTTACAAGAAAAGACAGCAAGAGATGAACACGGAGCTGTAAAACAGCCAGAATGCAATTAATAAGATGGCATTAGTAATTCCTTACCTATCAGTAGTTACTCTGAATATAAATGGATCAACTTCTTCAATCAAAAGGCATAGCAGATGGGGCACCTGGGTGGCTCAGTCAGTTAAGCGTCTGCCTTCAGCTCAGGTCATGGTCCCAGGGTCCTGGGATTGAGCCCTGCATCAGGCTCCCTGCTCCGCGGGAAGCCTGCTTCTTCCTCTCCCACTCCCCCTGCTTGTGTTCCATCTCTTGCTGTCTCTCTCTGTCAAATAAATAAAATCTTAAAAAAAAAAAAAAGGCATAGCAGATGATTTAAAAAAAAAAAAAGACCCCCCCCCCCCACCCAGACCCAACAATATGCTGCCTACAGGAAATTCATTTCAGCTTCAAGGACACACAAAGACTGAAAGTGGAGAGATGGAAAAAAATAATCTGTGCAAATGAGAACATGAATAGCTATACTTAGATATACAGACTTTAACTCAAACACTGTAATAAAAGACGAAGAAGATCATTCTATAATGATAAGGAGTCAATTCATCAAGAGGATAAAACAATCATAAATTTACATACACCCAACATCAGAACACCTAAATATATTAAGCAAATACTAACATATTGGAAGGGAGAAATAGACCACAATACAATAATAGCACAGGACTTCAATACCCCTTTCAACAATGGATAAATCAGTTAGACAAAAAAAAAAAAAAAAAATCAATAAGGAGATACTGAACTTAAACCATACTTTAGACCAAATGGACCTAAGAGATGTATACAGAATATTCTATTCAACAGCTGCAGAACACATGTTGGGATGAGCACTGGGGGTTACATGCAACTAATGAATCACTGAACACTACAACAAAAACTTATGATGTACTATATGTTGGCTAACTGAACATAATGGAAAAAAGAAAGAAAGAAAGAAAGAATACACATTCTTCTAAAGTGCACATGGAATATTTTCAAGGATAGACATATGCTGGTTCACAAAAGAGGTCTTACTTAATAAACTGATAAAGACTGAACTCATACTAAGCATCTTTTCTGACTACAATGTTATGAAACTAGAAATCAGTAACAGGAGGAAAACTGGAAAACTCACAAATGTGTGGAAATTAAACAACACACTCCTGAAAAACCAATGGGTCAAAGAAGAAATCAAAAGGAAACTAAAATATCTTGAAACATATGAAAATGGAAACACAACATACAAAAACTTAAAGGATACAGCAGAAGTAGTTCTAAGAGGAAAGCTTATAATGATAAAATGTCTACGTTAAGAACAAAGATCCCAAATAACCTAATTTCACACCTCAAGAAACTAGAAAAACTATGCCCAAAGTTAGAAAAAGGAAGGAAAAAGCAATGACCAGAACAACAATAAATAAGAGTCCAGAAAAACAATAAAAAAGCCCAGGGAAAGTAAGAGCTGATTTTTGAAAGGATGAACAAAATTGAAAACGCTTTAGTAGATTAAGAAAAAAGGAGAGAAAACTCAAAAATCAGAAATTAAAGAGGAGATATTACAACTGATACCATAGAAATACAAAGGATCACAAGAGACTACTATGAACTACTATACACCAACAAATTGTATATCCTAGAAGAAACAGATAAATTCCTACAAACATACAACCACCCAAGACTGAATCATAAAGACACAGAAAATCTGAACAGACTAATAACAAGTAAGGAGATTGAACCAGTAATATAAAACGTCCCAAAAAAGAAAAGCCCAGGACAAAGGGTTTCCCAGGTGAATTCTACCAAACATTTAAATAAGAATTAATGGTGACTAACATAACATAAACAATGAACTGTGGATCACATCAAAAACTAATGATGTATTGTATGGTGACTAACATAATAAAATTAAATTAAAAAAAAAAAAGAATTAAATGTGAATCCTTCTCAAACTCTTCCAAAAAACTGAAGAGGAGGGAACACTCCCAAACTCATTTTATAAGACCAGCATTACCCTGATACCCAAACCAGATTAAAACACTACAAGAAAAGAAGATTTCAGACCAATTATCTCTGATGGATATAGGTGAAAATGTCTCAACAAAATACTAGCAAACCAAATTCAACAGCATATTACAAGGGTCATACCACAATCAAAGGGGATTTATCCCTGGGATGCAAGGCTGGCTCAACATATGAAAATCAATAAAGGCAATACACCACATTAATAAAATCATATGATCATCTCAACAGATGCAGAAAAAGCACTGACAAAACATCCTTTTATGTTAAAAACTATTCACAAAGGCGCCTGGGTAGCTCAGTCATTAAGCGTCTGCCTTTGGCTCAGGTCATGATCTCAGGGTCCTGGTATTGAGTCCCACCATCAGGCTCCCTGCTCAGCGGGAGGCTTGCTCCTCCCTCACCCTCTGCCCCTCCACCCCACTCATCTTCTCTCTCGCTCTCTCTCAAATAAAATCTTTTAAAAAAAACTACTCACGAATTGGGTATAAAGGAATAAAGGCCATTTATGACAAACCCATAGCTAACATCACACTCAATGATGAATATTGAAAGCTTTCCTCTAAGATCAAGAAGACAAGAATGTCTACTCTCCCCACTTCTATTCAATATAGTATTGGAAATCCCAGCCAAAGCGATTAGGCAAAATAAGAAATAAAAGGCATGCAAATCAGAAGGGAGAAGTAAAAGTGTCTATGTTTGTAGATGATACAATCTTATATATAGATAATACTAAAGACCCCACCAACAAACTGTATTGATAAATAAATTCAGTAAAGTTGCAGGATACAAAAATCAACACTCAGAAATAGTTATGCTTCTATACACTAGCAACCAAATATCTGAAAAAGAAATTTAAAAAGAATTTCACTTGCAATAGCATCAAAAACAATAAAATGCTTAAGAATAAATTTAACCAAAGAAGTGAAAGATCTATACACTTAAGACAGTAAGATTTTGATGAAAGAATTTGAAGAGACAAACAAATGGAAAGATACCCGATATTCATGGATCAAGAGAATTAATATTATTAAAATATCCACACTACCCAAGGCCATTGTATTTTCAATACAAACCCCATCAAAATCCCAATGGCATTTTTCACAGAAATAGAAAAAAAAATCCTAAAATTTGTATGAAGTCAGAAAAGACCACAAATAGCCAATGCAATATGGACAAAGAACAAAGCTGGAGGTATCAAACTTCCTCATTTCCAGCTTTATTACAAAGCTACAATAATCAAAACAGTATGGTACTGGCATAAAAAAGACACATAGACTAACAGAACAGAGTAGACATCCCAGAAATAAATCCATGAATATACAGTCAACTAATATTTGATAAGGGAGCCAAGATTACTCAATGGGGGAAGAATAGTCTCTTCAATAAATAGTGTTGGAAAAACTGGATAATCACATGCAGAAGAATCAAGTTGGATCCCTACTTTACACCAATCACAAAAATTAACTAGAAATAGATTAAAGATTTAAATGTAAGATCTGAAACTGTAAAGTTCCTAGAAGAAACCACAGGGAAAAATAATCTTGACATTAGTTTTGGCAACAAGTTTTTGAATATGACACCAAAACCAGCAACAAAATCATAAATTAAAAAATGGACAACATCAAACTAAATGTTTCTGCATTAGCAAAGAAACATTCAACTAAATGAAAAGAGAACCTACAGTGATGAGTTAGTACCCAAAATATATAAGAAATTCATACAACTAAGTAACAACCCCCCCAAACAATCAAATTAAAAATGGTCAAAGGACCCAAATACATAGTTTTTATTTTTTTAATTTTATTATGTTATGTTAGTCACCATACATCATTAGTTTTTGATGTGGTGATCCACAATCCATTGTTTTCATATAACACCCAGTGCTCCATGCAGTATGTGCCCTCCTTAATGCCCACCACAGTTTTTTAAAAAACAACATGTGAATGACTCATGGGTATATGAAAAGATGCTCAACATCAATAATCATCAGTGAAATGAAAATCAAAAACATACTGAAAAGTGATGAGTATTAAGGAGGGCACTTGTTATAATAAGCACTGGGTGTTATATGTACATAATGAATCATTAAATTCTACTCCTGAAACCAATACTGCATTATATGTTAGCCAACTAGAATTTAAATAAAAATTTGAAGAAGAAAAAAACCACACTGAGATATCACCTCATACCTGTTAGAATGGCTATCATCAAAAAGACAAAAGATAACAAATGGAGAATAGGGAACCCTCGTGCACTATTGGTGGGAATACACTGGTACAGCTACTATGGGGAATAATATGAATATTCCTCAAAATTTTTTAAAAATAGCACTAACATATGATCTAGCAATCCCACTTCTGGGTATATATCCAAAGAAAATGAAATCACTTCATCAAAAAGATATCTCCACTCTCATATTCACTGCAGCATTATTCTCAATAGCCAAGATATGGAAACAACCTAAGTGCCCATCAACAAATACATGGAAAAATAAATACACACACACACACACGCACACGAATATTATTCAGCCATGAAAGAGAAAGAAATCATGCCATTTACAATATGGATAGACTTTGAGGGCACTATACTAAGTGAAGTCAGAGAAAGACAAATACTATATGACGTCACTTATACATGGGATGTACAAAAACTAAACTCATGGAAGCAGGACAGAATGGTGGTGGTTGCCAGAAGCCAGAGAGTGGGGAAAACAGGACAATGTTGGCCAAAGATGTAACCTTTCATTTATAAGACAAGTAAGTTCTGGGGATCTAATTTACAGCATAGTGCCTATCATTAATGATATTATGTGGCTAAGAAGTAGATCTTAAATGGTTTAATTATTAAAAAATGATGTGAAGTGATGGAGGTGTTAATGAATCTTCTTGTGACAATCATTTTACAATATATAAGTGTACCGAATCATCACATTGTACATCTTAAACAATGTTATGTCAATTATACTTCAATAGAAATGGAAAAAACCAGCAGCCTACTTCTGAATCAGCACTGTTGCCTTAGATGATCAGATTCATTCCCAGCACAGTCTAGTGGAGGAAACCTCTGCCTTGTATGTTAGCGCATTATTCTAGTAACTCCTGGGGTCCGCAGCCCAGAAGCTACGCATGTAGATCTCAGGAAAAAGACAGATGAGATCAACCCTCCTGAGGAAGGCATGAAGTAGGGAATTACAGCCCTTGCAGACCTACACCATACCACCTTTAAGATGCTGTAATAATTTTAGTTGGAATGCCAGGGCAGTATACAGAGGACACAGCACAAAGTGGTAGCAGCCCAAGTACAACTCAGGCAGGACCTGCTGTGTAGTAATTATCAGTTGGGAAGCTGAGAGCAATGCAGAGGTAAGCCCCCTCCAGTGAACACTGAGTCATGCTGCTGGTTGTGCAAATTGTTCTAAAATCATGCCCAGGATTTAATTTATGGAGGTGCCATAATTTATGGAGCACCAATGCCATTGAAAGCAGCCTCCATTACTTGCATCTCCCCAAACAGGAGGGCGCAGCACACCATGCATGGCCCTGGGGAAGCACCAGGTTTGGGCAGGAGGCAGAAACAGGAGTAAGGAGGAAGCCAATGCCAGATTCTTTACTGGAGTGTCCATAGGAAAGGCAAGGCAGGGCAGAATAAACAGTTTAGGATTGCCTGGTTTGAATAGTTCTGGTGGGTTTTAGGCTAGAGGTGTTGTCTCTCGTTGCCTGGTACCTAACCCTGGGATGATTTAGGTCAGGAGGAGTATTGGTTTAGTGTGTGAGAATCAGGTAAAGGGGGTAGTTGGGGCTACAGGATGACATGAATGTTGAAGGAGTGTCCACCTGCACAGCATACAGACACCCTTGAACCCATCTGCATAAGAAGCCAAAAATCACTAACATTAATGGGGGATATTCTTTGGCCCTAAAGAATGAACCAACCAATTAGGAGCAATGCCATGATTCAGAATGACCAGTCACACATACAAGGGCCTACAGCCACAGATGCCCTGCTCACAATTCATGTAGACTCCATACACATACCCACTGATGCCTGAATATCCTTGCTTCACACACACCACACCCATACACACCAGTGGTAAATCCTGGTAAATGCTTCATAAAATGCTCTTTAGGGGTAGGTGGTAAAGCATTAATTTGTGGCATTTAACAATTTACCTGGTGTTAATATTCTCAGCATGACTAATTCCACCATAAGTCACAGAACTGGGAAGAAATATGCACAATTAACTAGCCCAAGCTACTACAAGCCAGTTCCAGTGCACTCTATCCCCTTTCATATGAACATGTGCACACAATCCACTTGTACCCCAAGTAATACCCTGAACTTTCACCCTGAATATACAAACAGAACCACACTGCATATCTCCAGAATACATCTCAGAACGTACAATCTTTCATAAACCTAAACACATACATACAGTGGCTACCTGCACCCTGAATACACATACAAACCTCCTCTTACTAACGAGATTTTTACAGACAAAATCCTACATACCTCAGATACTCAAATGCTGCGCCTACAACTATATACACACATGCCCAAATACAAACAAATAACTAACATGCTACCCACAAGTTTACAATAAATACCCTAAAAGGACAGGCTCTCAAAAAATACCACATATACAGCTGTTTCATGAACCACCCAAAAATATTCCCACAATCTCACAGCTCTAAAATGCACATACTCTACAATTCCTGAACACATACCCAAACTACACAGACTGTTTCCAAATACACACACTGAACCATCCACATCTTGGTAGAATACACATCCCATAAGCCACCGATGAACCCAAATACATACACAGCCACAAAAAACCTCACTTACCAAATTCATAGAATACCCCCACAAACACTGAAAGCATGCATATAAGAAACCCCACCAAGTTCTTCAACCAAAACATTCCAGAAGTTACAGAAGTGGATCCCTGAACTCACTAACATACACACTCACAAACTAACCATGAATATACCTTCACTCAGATACACATAAAACACCAACAATCCTTGTACCCTACACTCATGACCCCCACACACCCATGAACACACACACACTCCCAATCTCTAAACAGACATTATACATCTATACCAAAACACTACACATCATCCTCACATTTCTAGAATACAACATTACCACCACAGTCCCCAGACATTCCCAAAAATGTACAAAATCCCTAGCATTCTCCAAAGGAAATCACTTTGACTATTCCTGACAACACCAAACCCTATGAATAAACTTATATAATTCACCCATGTGCTGATAAATGTAAACATAAACCAGTATACACTCCAACACAAGGAAACATCTCTAGCACATCATATATAAATACATGTAAGACCCTTTCAAGTCCCAATTTAAAAAGGTCTCAAACTTCCACATTCCTAAATGATCACAAAACCATCTTTACACACCCCCAGTATATGCAAATACAATTCTCCAACTCCCCTGTATAAACATATAATCCCATTATTGTATCAGTATAAAAGTATTCCCAGATATGTACTAATAACACCCTATTGAAAAACACACATACCATAAAAATATTCATCCAATCTGCCATGCTCCATGAATACAGACATAAACACGTTTCTCACAAGCCCCAAATATTCCCAATTACCCAGCATGCTTCAAAAATGAAAACATACCACCTTATACCCCCAAATACACATGAAGCTTCACATTACTCAGATACACATAATCACTCTCAAAGACTCAATTAAATAACTCCAGTCTTTCAGAATACAGATTAAGCCCCCCCACACCATACAACCCATTCATCTGCACATATGTGACATACCACCAATCCTATAGTCACAGACCTGCCCTTACACCCCCAGATATGTGCTCACAACTCCTGAAAATCACCAAAAGAAATGCATGTAACTAGACAGCGTGCCCTGAATGCACAGAGGATCCATCCACATTTCAAAATGTCAACCTTAAAAATAAAACAGCCAGTCATTTAGCAGCAGAATGACTTTATTCAGGAACAGCAGAGGAAGTGCAGTTTGGAACATTCGAACTATGGCAAACTGTAGGCAAGTCCAGAGAACAAAAGAGAGGGGCTTGTTTTTATAGAGGAAAGCAGTAAGCGGGGAGGAGTGGTTTTGAATCAAATTTCACTGGAGAAAATCAGAAGTTCAGGGTAGTGGCAGACTTTCATCCGCTGGGCTGCTGTGGGCAAGGAGAAAATCTACTGCTGGATTAGTCAAGAATACTTTTTCCTACTGGGTCTGCTAATGGGAGTGAGTGGTAGTGCCTGAGAGCTCACCAGGTCCCTATTAAACAGAATTTCCTTTATTCATTTTCATAGAAAATACTTAAACAGACCCTACACCAAAAATAATACACACACTCTGCCCAACATTGCGAATATGAACAAGCAGCTAACCCTCCCAAACCCGACATTACACACAAATTGCTAACATTTAGGGGGCTAACATCTATACATAAACATTCCCAAAGTCCTAAATCACAAACGCGTTACCCAAACACCTTGAGTACGCCTGAATTACAACTCAAACCCTCTAAGTAAACTTAACCCCACCTACTCTCAGAAACACACTCAGGACTTCCCCTTAGCCCCAAATATCCACAAAGACCTCACCAACTCACACATGAGGATATCCTAGTCAGATTCCCACCAACTCTATAAAAGTACAAATAAACGGCGCCTGGCTGGCTCAGTCGTTACGCGTCTGCCTTCGGCTCAGGTCGTGATCCCAGGGTCCTGGTATCGAGCCCCGCATCGGGCTCCCTGCTCGGCGGGAAGCCTGCTTCTCCCTCTCCCGCTCCCCCTGCTTGTGTTCCCTCTCTCGCTGTGTCTCTCTGTCAAATAAATAAAAATCTTAAACAAAAACACACACAAAATACAAATAAACCTCAAACTAGGAATTCATGTAAACACATCCCGAGCAGACTCTCAAATACGACGCGCACAAAACCACCCACTGCCGTGAAGTCCTACAATCCACGGGAGACCGCAAAGACACATAAACCACACATTTCCTGATACATATCACTACCCACAGGCCCCCCACCTCCAAAAACAAGCGCAAACCCGAACATCCTCAAACAGTGAATCTCAACAACCCACGAACACACAGACACACACCTTGCTCTACAAACACACCCACACGGTCCTTTCGCTCCCAAAGAATACAACCATAGTCCCGGATGAACACGCAGTAGTGTGCGGGCAAAAGCTTAACCATCAGAACCAGCTCTCCCAAAACAAGTTCAACAGAGGCAAACACACACACACCTATCAGAGTGCAGCACGTAATGTACCGATGATGACACAACTACAACACTGCGTTGTAAATTCCACACACCTAATGGGTACCTGCTGCCGTCCCTCGATTTTGCTTCGCTCGGGCATCAGCCCCACCCGCGCTGCACTCCCCTCGCATATCCACACCGTCACACCGGGAACCACGACGCTCCTCACCGCCGGCCCGCCCCACGCACCAGGCACCGGGACACGGAGGGGGCCGGAGGGACACCCGGACCCCGACCCCCGAGCAGGCCCCCAGGCGCGGGCCCCAGACCCGCGGCCTCACTGGGACCTCGCCAGAACCGGCCTCACCGCCCCGGGGCCCAGGAGGGCACACCGCGAACCACGCAGAGCCTACAGCCGGAGACGAGGCGCCGACCGTCCACACCTCCGGTCCCCTGAGGCCACACCTGAGGCGCGCACGCATCCGGAAGTGAGAACGCCACAGACGGCGGCCAACCCGGCAGCCAGGGAACGCGCGCCCTTTGCCTCGAGCCTACGTCACCCAAGCACGAGGCCGCCACGCACGGCCCCGGCCGCAGCCGGAGGACCGTTGGGGACCCCGCCCGCGCGCTCGCGCATGCGCGCCTCCTCCCACGGGCCGCCACAACGGACGCTGGGAGCCGTTAGGGGGGTGGGTTCGGGCGACTTCAGCCCCGCCCCCTGCGGGTGTGCGCGTGCGTGCGCGCGCGGGGCACGCTGGGAACGGGCCCGGAGGTCCTTGCAGGGCAGGCGGGAAGCGGTGGGCGTGGGAGCCGAGGGCTGCACCGACGGCTGCACCGGGGACACCTACCTGCCCGCACTCTTTGTGGCCGCCCCGCCTTCAAGCCAGCGCGTGTGGAGTGGGCACTCGCGGTCCTGCCATCGCAGACGTGCACTCCCTGGCCTCAGACGCGACCTTCCTAACGATTGGGACAGGTGCGCCCGAAGCCCAAGGGCCTCGCGTGCGGCCAGTGCCGCCCTCCGCCCGGACCGCGAGTCCTGCTGCTCCTTCGTGCCTTTCCGCAGCCGCCGCGCCCGCCTGAGCCCCTGAGCCCGAAGGTTCCATGGCAGCACAGTTCTGGTGGAGAATTCAGACCCGGGAACACTCGGAGGGATCCTCCCGACTCCATCCCCCGACTTTTCCCGAGGCACGGCCTCTGCACAATAGCCTTCTTGGGGGAGCCCGTCAATGAATGCGCGTCCACAGAGCTTTCCTTGCGAGGCTTGTCTTACACCTTGGGTCCGCACGCGCCAACTTCAGGGGACCCAGCAGGCGATACGGCAACAATTTTGCTCTCCCCTGCCTCCTCTTTTGGAATATCTACAGATTGCAGTGGGCATGAGAAAGGGATTCAACTGGTTGCCCTTTGTACTATTTTGGGGAGAAGCTTCCATCATCCCATCTCTTTCCGGTCCTTTGCCAGATTGGTGCTGTTTCTCGGCACAGCGTACCTCGGAAACCTCCCCCGGCACACCTCCAGGCGCACAGAAAGAAGAGTCCACAGCACGCACGCCTGCCGCCTCCCCTTCTGCCGATGTTCTGTGACGGGGGGGAAGGTCGTCGCTTTCTCAGACCTGTGAGCCCTGTCCAGAGATGGTTCTATCTCAGCAGTCACTACAGGAATGCTCAGAGGTCAGGGTGCAAAGGATTTCTAGTACTGCCTTCTATGACCGGTCTGCCCAAATTGCATTTGGGCTACTTTGGGATTCCATCTGCTTCTGGGCTCTAGGATTTTGAAGTAGTACAGAAATGGTTGCAGAGTTGAGACCAGATAATTTTCCCACAGTGCCATTTTTATATCAGTGGCCCCAAGAAGGCTCATTCAGATGCTACATCTGAGCCATGGGTGAGAATCTTGTGAATACTTGGTGGAATGATGGAACAAGGGGAGGAAGCAAGAAGGGACCTGCTTTCTCGAGTGCCTGAGTCCAACAGTGTGCCTCAGCATCTCTCTAGTGGGAAGCTGTGGGGTGAAAATCATTTCAGGCTTCTCATGATAAAAGCTCAAGGCCTGAGAAATGTCTCCAAGTTGTTTGTTTTTTCAGTTCCCAACAGGGATTTTGAAATAAAGTTCACTGTGATTTGCTTGAATTGCTCTCAGCTCATGTCCCCAGGTAAGGTCAAGGAAGCCTGCATAGAGGAGCTGCCAGAGAGACTAGACAGAGGGGTACGTGTAGAGGGCCACGTGTGGGCTGCACAGAGTGAAGGGCCTGGGAAGTGTCCCAAAGGGCCGCACTCCCTTCAGGTGGCCAATGGGACCCTCCAGAAGTATTCCATGTAAATATTCCCTGGACCGTGTCATGGTGTGACTTGTGAGAACACAAAATCATGAGGAAATTGGACAGGAATCGAGAAGTGACTTTCTTACACAACTGTAGCATGGGGGGAGGGGGAGAAGTCCATGCCCTTCTCCTTCCATATGGACCCTGATACGTTTTCACACGACAGTGGCCTTTGGAGTCAACTTTCCTTTGCAGGGGGCAAGGAACCGTTTCAGCGCCTAAACAGGAGTCTTGTTCAGTGTATGTTCAGTGTGGAGCCATCCTTCTGAACCTCCCTTTCCTTCCCCAACACCCTGCTGTCACAGGAACTCTGCTGTCACGACCGCGGGAATGAGGCTTGTCTCCCAAGACATTTGGTGGCAACCTGAAGTTCTCACTGCTCATCACCCTTGTCCCACGTCCTAACAGTCCTCCCTTCTCACAAAACACCAACGCTCCTTCATATCATCGTGTTCCTGATAAACTGACACTGATGCACAACATGAAAATAAGAATCAAGGAGATTTTTAAAGGGGTGCTACCATGATTCCCATGCACATGGGACCACATGCAGTGAGACTGGATTCCAAAGAACCAAGGTCTGTCATGAGACCAAACCATGAGCAGGGCTTCCAGGCTCAGACTGGCCAGCTAGCACTTAGAGGAAGCTGGTTGTGAGTGAGGAATGGATAGCGATGGATACATTCCTGGCTTTGTCTCAAGGGGCACATCCATTTCATGAGTAGTGATTTTTTTTTTTTAAGATTTTATTTATTCATTTGAGACAGAGCTATATATATATAGAGAGAGAGCATGAGCAGGGGGAGAGGCAGAGGGAGAGGGAGAAGCAGACTCCCCGCTGAGCCAGGAGCGCGATGTGGGGCTCGATCCCAGGACTCTGGGATCATGACCTGAGCCGAAGGCAGACGTTTAACCATCTGAGCTACCCAGGCGACCCATGAGTAGTGATTTTAGCACCTCGAAAAACCATGGCTGTACGGTCTTTCTATGCCGCTTTAATGTAAGAAAGGGGAAGATTTCCTGTCCCTTCTTTCTGTCCTTACTCCCACTGAGCCTAGACACTCAGTGATATGTGACGGCTCTTCCAAATTCCAAATCATTCAGAGGGCCTGCAGACACTGTGTGTGTCTGTGTGTGTGTGTGTGTGCACACAGATGAGTTTTGTGGTGAAGCCAAGATAGCACCCTTGAGTCTCCATATCCAAGTTCTCTTTCTCACATGTAAGTGACTAATAGGAACTGAATATGTTACACTTTTTTGGTAGAGATGCCAGATAAAATACAAAATCCCAGCTAAATGCAAAATTAGATAAAGGGGAAAAAGATTTGAGTTAAAAGTATATCTCAAATATTGCATGGGACATAATTACTGTAAAAGCTGATTCCCTGTTTATCTGTAATTCTAATTCAAAATAGTGTTTATTATTATTATTATTTGCTAAATCTGGCCACCCTATTGGACAGGGTCCCTTGAATTGTAAAGGACTGTAGCACTTCTTCTAGGAATCTAGCCCCCAGAAATAAGGAGAGGAGCCACATTACCAGAACAAAAACAATCACTGTGCATATCCACATGTATTTTGGAACCTATATCAACTTTTAACCAGAGAGAAATATACATTCATTTTTCAAAAAACAGAAATAACTTAACACTTAATTTTGCGGCACATTACATCTCTCTAAAGATCTGAACGATACAGGTAACACTGGTTTCCTGTAAGAAAGGGGCTGGGTTGCCAGGAGTAGGAGGTGGGAGGAAGAGGCGTCACTGCATACTCCACTATATACGGTTTGATTTTGAACCAAACAAAGGAATTGTTTTTTGAAAGTGTCTACTAAAATAATGAAAGAGGTTAAAAATCAACATCAAACAACAGTGTAATATACCAGGGAACAAAACATCGTATTTCTGGTCTTGTAGGGTAGGCTCCACGTCCTCTCTCTGAGAGACGGGGGCTTTCCGGCGAAGGGCGTCCTAGTAAGGCGGGTCCTGCTGGAGTCAGCCGGGCTTCGAGCACTGCAGGGCGGTGGGCACAGAAGCACCCATGGCTGAAGACTGATGTGCAGCCAAACCCATGGGATCTGCCGACACAAGGCTGATTTGAAACCCTCAGTTCCATGTGGCCTTAAGGACCCATGTGTTCATCAGAATGTCTGTTCTGAGTTTTGTCCAGAAAGTTCAGCCCCTGTTGAATCAGTCAAGAGCCAGGTAGGAAGCAGAGTGGGTCAAGGACACAAACCTAGGTTTCTGGATACAGAATCCAACCAAAGGAGCACCGAGTCACACCTTGGTGCTGTGAACGTGGAAAACAGTGTATAAACGGCCTGGAAAGCACACCCCAATCGTGTTGCCCCTGTATCATTTGAAAGGAGCTTGGGGTTCTGGCCTACCTGCCAGAGCCTGACTCATGGAATGTCTCCCCACCCCCACCCAGGTCAGTGGCCCTCCGCCCCTCCCCCACTGAAGAATGTCATGAGTCTGCATTCTATCCCTGTTTAGATTCAAACTTTTCCCTCCTTGACTTGGATCCTGAGCATCTCCTGGAGCAGCTCACTGTGTGGGTCCTGGACGTGACCTTTCTCACTGTGGAGGCTGCCAGGCAGCCGCATCCCCTGCCTGTGGGGATGGCTTCGGAAGGAGGTAAGCCTGTAGGTTGGGTTGGACGTGTCAGAGTGCCGGCCATTCCTGAAATCCTTGGGATTCAAACGTGACACTGGCTAGGGGCACTTAGGCGGGGTTGGTACAGGAAGGGGAGCTCACTGGACACCCAAGGACAGCTCGCCTTGGGGGCTAGGAGGCTGGGAGTCCTCAGAAACCTGCAAGGACCCTGGGGAGGAGGGCTCCTTGAAGGTGGGTCAAGACCTGGCAGGGGAAATGCCCTGTGTGTGGAGAAAGGGTGGTGGCAGGAGCACTGATTCTCTCTGGAGGCCAAGAATCACTTGGACAGTTTGCAGGGAGAGGTGGGAGTGTGTCAAGCTGGTGGCACAGGCAGGGGCGGGGGGAGAGGGGGTCTTAGCCAGAACGTTGTTCCGTGGGGCCGTCTGTGGCCAAGTGTGCGATGGTGCGTCCTCTCCGAGACCTGGGCTGGAGGTCAGTCTGACACCCCCGCCCGGGGCTTCCAGTCCTTCCAGCCTAGAGCTCACGTGCCCCCAGGCCAGGTGGTCGTGGTCTTGGATTCAGCAGGGACAGGGCACCAGGTGGCCTCAAGGTAGGGCTTGGGCTCCTCAGCTGCTCTGGGTCACTCTCCCTCTTGAGGAAACGCAGTTCATACCTGCTTCCTCTTGTCCTGTTTCCTGGCGTAACCTCAGCGCCGGGTTTTACCTTTGAGATGACGAGTCTGCTTGAATCCACGTCCCTGCATCCTGGACAGGGAACAGAAGTACAGTGTGGTCGGTTATCCTGTGGAGCACCCATGAAGCCTGAGTCCTCTTTAAAGAGGGGTAGGGGAGGAGCCCAGAAGGGGACAATGACCGTCTGTGTTTCTACTAAACATCCGAGGGCACCTGTCCTTATGCTAGGTGCACAGGTGTGTACCTTGTCCTCCTGGACTAGGATCTGCATGGGTTCCTCATGAGCAGACACCTGTTTCCAGACGCCTTGTTCTGCCGGCACTGGCCTCCTGCTTGGTTCCTAGTCATCTTCACGTTCCACGGAGGGAGCTGCTGGGGGAGGACCACAGGCAGTCTGCACTCCCACAAACAGTCCCAAGGGACAGCGGCTCCCCAGCCCATGGCTCTTGGCTACTGTCTACAGCCATCGCTGGCTGTGAGTGACAGAAACTCAGGGAACACACACCTGCGTCCCAGACCCCTCTCCTGGAGCAGAGCTGCTGCATGCAGGCAGAGCCCCTGGCCCTGTGTCCTGTGTGTGTGTGGATGGATCTGAGATGGGCTTCCGTCAGGGTTTGGAGGGAGCTTTCACGGCAGAGATAGAGGTCAAGTGTTCTTGTTGTGTTGTGTTGGGCCAGGAGGACAAGGGAGGGATTCATAGGGAGCGTCAGGAACAGGAAGGCTAGCAGGAGAGGGGCCCGAACGCTTTAGACACTGTCTGTTCACAGAGGCCCTTCGGGTGCCGAGGATGAACCTTGGAGGGGGTCCCCAGCTGTCAGGGAGCCTGCTGAGGCCATTTCCCACAGGGCAGGTGTCCAGCCAGGCCCACGTCTTGGGAGCCTGCCCCTGAGGCTGGAGGGTAGTGTCCGGGGGTCCGTGGGAGGTTCTCAGAGTCCGTGCTGGCCCAGGCTGCTGCTTCTGGGCAGACAGGCTCTCTTGGTGGGAGGGGCGGGGGCGGTAATTCTCTGCTGGAGGCCAGAGCATGGAAATCACTTGGGGACACTTGCCAACTGCACCTTTTCTGTGATGTCCCTCACACGATGAGATTAACTGCTCTGCTCCCCAGTGACTAAGGGGGCCCTGGGTCCTCCCTCCCGGCTACGGATTCTCTGACTCCATCCTGTCCTTTCCTTCCATCCACAGCATCTCCAGTGCTGGGACCCCATGTGGCCATGGGCCCCGGAGCTTCCATGTCTTCCGTCACGTCATGGCCCTTTCCCGCCCCCACTCCCACCTCGCCCTGGCGGCCACTCTGGGGGCAGCACGCACCGCCCCTCCTGACCCCACCATTCCCTCCCGGTGGCCCCCTGGTGCTGCCAGCCCTCCCCAACTCACCATTGGCTGCAGGAGAGCATGGCCTTGTCCCAAGTGGGACCGGGACCTGCAATGTCATTGTCCAGGTCAGGTCAGAACGGGGGTCCTCGGAGACACCCCAGACTCAGACCATCGTCCTTACTCAGGCCCCCCTCAGCTGGAGTGCTCCAGGGGCCCTCTGTGGGGGTGCCTCATGTCCCGCACCCCTCTTCGTGGCAGCCTCTGTGCTGGAGACCAGCATGCCTGCCTCGGCCTTTGGGGGCCCCCAGGCTGGCAAGGGAGGCTTGGCCCCAGGCCTTCCAGCCCCAGCCCCACCCCTGGCTGCCCAGCCGACCCCCATCGTGCCCCCAGTGAACGCCGGGCCACAGCCTCACGGGGCTTCCAGGGAGGGCAGCCTGGCCAGGAGCCCGACCACGGCCTCGCCCGAGGACTCCTGTAACCCCAAGAGTGTTTACGAGAACTTCAGGCGCTGGCAGCGCTTCAAGTCGCTGGCCCGGAGGCACCTCCCGCAGAGCCCCGATGCAGAAGCTCTCTCCTGCTTCCTCATGTGAGTGTCCCCCGCTCTCCTGCAGCTCCCACGCAGGACGACCTTGGGGTGCGCACACGGGGCGGTGACCCAGGGGCGCTGGGAGGAAGGTGTGGGGCCGGGTCCGTGCTCTGGGAAGACACATTCTGGTCCAGGACACCTTTCAGTCACCCACCTCAGCGGAACCCCAACCCTCGGGGAGTCCAGCCAACCTTTACCTTCCAGAGGCATCACGGTGGCATTCGGGGGGCACTCACAGGCAGAGAGGGTCCCGGTGTCAGGAGGGGCCATGGTTTGGGTGCCGGGCTCTCTGCCATCCTGGCTCCTGGGAACACAGGCTGGGGCGTCTCATGGCCAGGGGCCGGCACATCAGAGGAGGCTCGGGACCTGCAGGGCCCAGCAGAGGCCGCGTGCGGCCCCCCCCCCCCGTTGTCCCGGAGGAGTCCAGTCAGGAGGGGAGGGGGCAGAGCTGGTGAAGGGGTGAGGGCGTGGATCCCTCCTGCCGAGCTGTGACCCGGCAGGCCTGGCCGTGGCATCTGGGGTCCCTCCTGAACACGGGGCGACGGCACTTCCTGCAGAGGCCTGGGCTCGTTGCCGGCAGTCACCTGCCAGCACGCGGTCATGCTGGGGCGGGGGGCCGCGGGCTCCAGAGGAGCGGGGGCGGCTGGGGGTGACGGACTGCAGCCGGCCCCTGACCCCGACGGCTTGCAGCCCGGTGCTGCGGTCCCTGGCCCGCCTGAAGCCCACTATGACGCTGGAGGAGGGAGTGTGGCGGGCCGTGCAGGAATGGCAGCGCAGAAGCAACTTCGACCGCGTCATCTACTACGAGATGGCAGGAAAGTGAGTCGGGGTCTCTGGCCCGGGGCTGCGGGGTGCGAGGGCCGGGCCGAGGGCAGGGTCTGCCTGTGCTGATGCTCACCACAGGGGGCCACCCTCCCCTGCCCCCCTGGGAGTTCCACCCTCCCCTGATCGGGACCCAGCCCTGCCTCCATGGGAAGGTCTTGGGAAGGGCTGGAGATCCTGAGAGCCCCTCCCCTGGGGTGGGACTCCCTCCGCGGGGGCTGTGGAGGGGATGTGCTGGACAGCCAGCCGGCTGCCTCCTTGGTGGCCGGGGCCACGGCCGCCCCTCCAAGGCACTGCCTCTCCCGGTTCCTCAACCGGCTGCTGGCTTTGCGGGCTCCAGGGCCGGGTCCCCTCCTCAGTGCGGCCCGGGCCTCCTCACCCCCAGGTTCATGGAGTTTGAGCTGGAGGAGGAGATGCAGATTCAGAAGTTGCAGTGGCTGAAGGTGGCCCAGGGCCTGCCTCCTCCAGCTCCGCCGAAGCCTGAGCCGCGGGGGCCCCCAGCCCCAGAAGCGGGCCCACAGCCAGGTACGGCCCCATGTTCCATGGCAGCTGGTGGCCCATGGCAGCGGGGACCGAGGGAAGGCCACTGCCCCCATATGGGTCTTCTCCTTCAAGTGGACATTGGTCTTTTGACCAGAACAGCCACCAAGAGCCTGGGGCCTCAGCTGCCCTTTGTCAGGACAGGTGTTGACCGGGTGAATTTCTTCACTACTCTCCCCCCTCCTGTTAGGGGACCCAACACAAAGTCTGCCGGGAGAGTGGGCTGTGGGGAGACCCTTGGAGGATCGGCGGGTCCACACTTGCTCACGCGTATCGCTCTGAGACTCTCCGCCTCTCCCCTCTGCCTGTCCCACGGTGCCTGTGGCCTCGGGTGGCCGTGACCCATCCCCCACTGACACCAGCGTCCCCCGATGCACTGCTGGAGCCCCTCACGCCCCCTCCCTCCTCCCGCTCCGCCCCAGCGTGCATTCGCAGGAAGGCGGGTTCCAGGGCCCAGCCCTCCCGCCTGCAGCCACACAGACCCCCACGGCCCCTGGAGAACAAGGCGCCCAAGGAGATCCCCCCTGAGGCCGTGAGAGAGTACGTGGACATCATGGAGGGGCTGCTGGGGCCTGGCCACTCAGCCCCGGGGGGGCCAGCCGGTGAATGGGGAGAGGACGGGAAGGAGCCACAGCAGGATGAGGCCACGACCTACCCGGACCCGGGTCTCCTGAGCTACATTGACAAGCTGTGTTCCCAGGAAGACTTCATCACCAAGGTGAGCTGGCCTGGTGTCTAGAAGAGTCCAGGGAGTGGCACTCCAGCACCCCGATCGGGGCTGGCCCAGGCCTTTGGCAGTAAGCTCTGTTTCTTGTTCCTGAGCTGTGTGTGTGCACGTGTGTGTGTGTGTGTGTGTGTAGCCAGTGACTGTGATGTTAAAACCTCCTACCTTGTGGAGAAGGATGGGTGGGTCTTCGCTTTTCCACGTTTCCTGCAGGTCCCTTTGGCCCCCAGGTGGCCCCCTGCCAGGCATGCCCACAGCCTCTTTCT
>NW_023270615.1:19628306-19663927 GCF_011800145.1 Mirounga leonina
GAACAAAGGCCCACATGACTCTTCCCCCTTCCCTTCTTGCGAGTCCCAGCACTGGGGAGGCCAGCTCCGGGTGGGTACAGAACAGAGCATGGGAAGGGGAAGATGGGGAGCCTGGGAAGGGAGGGAGGGACTCAGGAGGATGTCAGGAGAGCCAGAGCCTCGTGGGTCACCCTCCCCTCCTCTCCCAGGGCCACCGTCCCACCTACCCGTCTCATACCCCTGTGCTGGCCAGTCACTGTCCCCTCCTTCCTCTCAGCTGGTGAAGAAAAGACTGGTGGCCTTGAAGGCGGAGGAGGGTGTGCAGGCAGCCCCCCGTC
This sequence comes from Mirounga leonina, assembly GCF_011800145.1. Classification (NCBI taxonomy): domain Eukaryota; kingdom Metazoa; phylum Chordata; class Mammalia; order Carnivora; family Phocidae; genus Mirounga; species Mirounga leonina. The sequence goes on from NW_023270615.1 coordinate 19,628,624, forward strand.
ACTGCGCAGCCCGGTCGGGCCCTGGTCCTGAGTGTCAGGCCGGTCCCGGGCTGGGGCTGGGGGTCAGCGGCAAAGCCTGCCCAGCAGAGACTGACGGCCAGGACCTTCAGAGGCACAGCCAAGCACACACACACCTGTCCAGGCCCAGAGCCTTTGCTCTCTCTCCCGGAAGGCAGGAGTCCCCTGCACCCCCGGCCGGATGGCCCCCCTCCGCTCCCCAGGGTCAGAGGTGCACCTCCGCTCGACCAGGCCCCAGGGACGCGCCCGTTCTCAGGGAGGCCCCTCCTGCTCGGGACACTCGAGGGCCAGCGGACGGGTCCAGTGAGGACGAGGAGGAGCTCCCCAGCCTGGCCTTCCTCCTGGCCTCTCAGCACAGCCTGCTGCCCTGGGGGCTCTCCCAGAGTCCCGCTCCTGCCTCGGGCCTCCCCAGCCCTGGAGCTCGGGGGCCGCGGGGGGCTCCCCGGGCCCCCTCCCCTCAGAGGATAGGCTTCAGGCCGGCCACCCCCCCAGCTACCAAGTCCAGGAAGCGGGCTCTGTGTGGGGGCCCAGCCCCTGCTGGGAAGACGCCCCTCCCTGGGGCCAACCTCAGGGGCTCCGCGAGGCCGGCCTTGGCCGTGGGGCTGGTTCACCCCTCACAGCCTGCAAAGAGAAGGTGTGACTCCTTCGTCACGGGCAGGAGGAAGAAGCGGCACTGTAGCCAGCAGGGAGCAGCGGGCCCGGCCTCCAGGGCCGGTGGACCCCAGGGCTCCTCCTCATCCCGGTGCTGAGCCTGGCTGTGGGGCTCAGGGAGGGGGGCATGACTGTGGGGGCGGGGTGGCGGCCGCCCACTGGGGCACTGTGTGTACATTGGGAATAAAGATGGTTTTTCTGGGAAATGTTCGGGGCCGCTGTCCTCCTGCTGGCATCCGAGCTGCTCCGTGGAGAGAGCCCCCCCATGGAGAGGGGCCTCCTGGCGCTCCCGTCACCATCGGGACCCCTGAACGTCCGGGGATGGGGAGCCCGCTGCACCACGACCGTTTCTGAGAATGGAGTCTGCAGACAGCCCCGTCTTCGGGGGCTCCCTTCCGCCTCCCCGAAGCGTCCAGCCACGGGGCTGCCGGGCTGGCGACCCTCAGCCCCTCCAGGGCTCCCTGTGTGGGGGCCTGAGCAGACAGGCTCTGGGCCGCTGGCCTCGTGGTGGGAGGAGCGTCTTCCAGTCCCAGTGGGATCATTGAAATAGGAGGGACAGTGGGGGATCCTCCTAATCCCAGTGAGGACGGACACGGGGCATGGATGAGGGGAGACTCGGGGGCACTGGCCACGGTGCACACAAGAACCCCAGTGGGGGGCAGACGCCGAGTCCCCGGGTGGGATTTCTGGGCCAGACCGACTTCTGCAGCCATGCGAGGGGCCCACCTTGCTGTGGACGCAGAGCGAGGGGCGCTGGCCAGGTTCCCTGGGTCTGCAAGGACACCCCACACTTACTGCCTCCCTTCCCTCCCTCGAGGGACCCCCCTGTGAACCGATGTGGACACAGCCTCGCATTCTCACGTGAAACGGTTCCTACAAACAGACCCCAACCGCCATGCAGGAGCGCAGCCCACCACGGGAGCCGTGGGCCCAGGCGTCTGCAGCCCCAGGGCCGGGTGGGAGCTGGGCTCCAGGCCGAGGGGGGCCCTCCAGGGGCGCTGGCACAGACCCCACGCCAGATAGGCCATCTGCCCGGCTCGTGACAGTGAGATGAGCCGACACTGAGGGACAGGAGCTCCGCGGGGAAGAGACCCTGCTGCTCCCACAACTGCCCGCCCCCCCAGTCTGCTCACCTCCCCTCATGGGTGAGCTGGTGCCCTCCAGCCCCTAGCCCCGCCCCGCCCATATGCTCTGATCCCAGGAGCAAGCACCCGGACCCTCACCCTCCTCCCTCCCAGCCAACGTCTCCTCCCCAGGTTCTAGGTTCTGATGCCCTTTCCAGGTTTGGCCGAGGCCCCCACAGCGCTCACCCCTCACAGATGTGCCGTCCCTGCAGCAGCCCGGGGCTAAGGCCATCCGGGTCCAAGGGACACCTGGCCCTCTGCTTGCCCCCATTCCCCCCCACCCCCCACAGCAAAGAGCTCAGGGAAGAAAGGAACTCATGCCGGGGTCCTCTTCCCGCTCCACAGAATCCACAGGCCACCCCGCAGGTGCTCTTCCGCTGCCTTCGCTCCCTCCCAGGCAGGTGGCTCTGGAGTGCTCCCCACCCTCCTGCCCCTTCCTGAAGCAGAGGTTTCACCTTGGCCGCACTCCCCAGCGGCTGCCCCTCCCCGTCCAGCCGGGCCTCCCCAAGAGGGAGACGCGGACAGAGGTTGCCACCCGTGCGCGTCACCCCACTGTGTCCCTGTCCATGGCGTGCGCTCAGCAGGCGCTGGATGCTCACGGCGTGGGCGAAGATTCGCCTGTGCTCCTCGGAAAATCCAAGGTCGGTCCAATGGCAAGGAAAGGAAGTGGAGAAACGCTTCAGATTTTCACGGCAGCTGACCTTCCGCATCACAGAACAAGTTAGGAGAGGTGAAAGTTCGCAGGGACCGCGTGTCAGGGCAGAGTCGGGAGGGAGCTCCCGGTAAGTGGGAGGACTCTGCGGTGATGAGGAGGTCACCGCGCGGCCCCCGGGGAACTCGCGACGCGCACACAGAGCAGGGCCGGCTGTGCTCTGCGCCGTCCAGCGGGACAGCTCCCGGTCAGCTCGCTGGGTCTCCACAGAGAGCCTGCGGGAAGCCAGGCCTCACGCTTTCCCGAGAGGACCGTGGGCTCTGGGAGGCCTGGGGACTGAGGGCAGTCACGGGTGGCCCTGTCAGTCGGCCCCACGGGTTTGGCTGCAGATCCTCCTCCTGCGCCCCTAGGACGAGATCCAACAATGGAGTCATGGAGTCCTGGGGAATCCCTCGGATAGAGGAGCATTCCTGTCACCTTCTGAGGGCACCCGGGAAGGTCCGGGCCCCGTGACCCCCCTTCCGTGGCTGCAGGTCTGTTCATTCAGAGATGCGTGTGCCCCACAGGCCACTGTGCACTGGGTGGGAAGAGGAGAGCAGCCGGCTTGGGGAGTCTTGGCCAGGGCGCCCCCGTCCCCCCACACGCTGTGCTCGCCCAGCGGCTGATAATGGGGGAGCCCTGCCTGCGTCCACGCCTCCATCGATCATCCACCGTCCCTGGACACAGGCGTCACGGGAGGCTCCGGCAGAGAGAGATGGGGTCTGGGGCTGAGTATTCGGACAGAACGTGGGGCGAGCTGGAGTCAGTCCTGCTCGAGTATCTGCTCTGGAGAGTCTGGGCTTGGAAAGTCCCCACTTGTGGGCCCCACGACCTACTTGTTGACGGGACCCTCCTCCAGACAGGCTGGCAGGAGACCCCACCACCTGGCACGTCTCCTGGGAGGGCCCTGGCCATGACTCCCTGAGTTCTGAGGGCCCGCTCCGTCCGGGATGCCTGTGTGCAAACCTGGGCCCTTGGTGCTCAGTTTAGTAAAGTATCTTGGGGTTAGGCTGTGCTGCCTGAGGGTTCCTTCTCCTTCCTCCCCACAGTCTCTGAAGGTCAGAGTCCACCCTCATTCCATCATTTGTCCTTAGGAATGTCCTTTGTCTCGGTTCATTCTGAAGATCCTGTTTCAGGGACGTGTATTGTGTGAAAGTGTACAAGGTGTATGGACATTGAGAGATGTTTTCCGCCCACAAGCACAATCTACAGAGGGATCCCTAAGGTTTTTGTAGCTTATAAGGCTCCTAAAAATATATAAATAGAACAATTGTTCATGGTAAATTGCTCCTGTATCTTGCAATCCAATGTAGATTTTTCTCCTAGGTATTGTGCTAAAGGAGAGCCTCCAAAGCATATACAAACAGACCAACCAGTGGCAGTGGGAGCCTGGTGGTGTCATCAGAACCAACAGCGGGATTCAGATCATACCCCATTCTTCCCTCCCCATTGTTACCTGGACACTGGCCTGCTGGATCCCCTTGCTGTCCCAGAAAGCAACTGACATTGTACTGTCCTGTCTGGGTACTTCTGATAAATACGTGTTCAGTAGCCTGGGGTTCATGTTTTCCAGGCATTCCCCGTTGGTTACTCTGCAGGCAAATATTGAGAATATCTAGATAAAATTGACATTAAAAGAGTTTGCTCCAATGATATTTGAAGAACCCATATAAAGGAACTGAACAAACATAATTGCATTGTACTCTCATGTGTTCAAAATTTAAACTTTAAATTATATATAGGTAAAAACGAGGATAAAGCTTTTCCCCTGAGTTCAAAAACAAGGCAAGACTATCTTCTCTCATCCCTATTTCAACTTACTATTATAGGTTCTAGTTAGTGCAGTATAGCAAGAAGTGGAAATACAGGCATATGGTTTGGAAAAAAATAAATATTCCTGTTATTATTTGCAGATGACAAAACTGTCTACATAGAAAATTCCAAGGATTCTATGAGAAAACTCACGATAAGTTATAATACATTACTTTAGCAAAGTCTCAGAATAAAAGATCAGTATAATATGCAGCTGATCATATTACCATAGACTAGCAACAAACAATTGGAAACCAAAATTTAAAACCTATTCCATAGTTCCCTCCAAAATGAGATGTTTGATATAAATATTTTAAGAAATATAGAGGACCCGGACAATGAAACTTATAGAACTAATGAAAACAAGCAAGACTCAGTAAGTGCAGAGAGGTATTGTTTTCATGGATAGGAAGAGTCGATGTAGGAAAATGTTAATTCCTCCCAAATTGATTTACAGGCTTAAAATGCAATTCCTATCAGCTCCCAGTAGGACTTTTCTTTGGTCAAAATCAACAAACTTATTCTAAAACTTGTATCAAAGGGCAAGGAAGGTTGAGCAATGAAATTGTGGATTAGGACAGTCCAAGATCTTGTTTCCCCACAGAAATGTCACAAGAAACAAAACAAAACAAAAAACCCAGAAACTTTTGAACCAACTTTATAGGAGCTCTGGAAAATAGTCAAAGGTTTCCAGTGACCAGCACATGGCCGATCAAAGAAAGATGCAAGTTTTGTGGCACTGTTACCTGCCCCCAGCCCACCCACCCCCCTCAGCCCCAGCATGGCCATGGTCTCAGGCTCCAGCCAGCGGCAGCTTGGTTCCTGGTTCCCCTCCTCCAATGTGAGGGAGCAGAGCAGACCTCATTTACAAATAATTGTGTGTCATCATTCTCATCTGTCTGGGGGTTCCCGAAGGCCTGATGCCAGATGATCATGTCTGTTTGCACCTCTCAGACACAGGTGGGAAAACGAGTGGGCGCTGCCCGTAAACTACAAGGCCACTCTGAACCAACAGACACCTGACTCAGGAGACTCTGTACAGACATGCAACAGACCATTTCAAGCCCAGGAGACAGGCTGACAGTGAGACTTTGGGAAATTAGGACTTTCAAAAGCAGTGTGTATACAGGGGAATTTAGGAATCCATGTGCAGGACAGGCAAGACTCGCTCAGGAAACTCTTGACAAGACCCCAAGCTTCCACCCCAGGCTGACCCCAGGCCCAGAGCAAGCCTAGCTAAGTGAGGCACAAGGATCCCAGCAGTACCTGGGAGGAGGCTGTTCCCTCTTACTGATTAAGTGTGCAGGGGACCTGTGAGGGGGGGCCCGGAGTTGGGAGGTATAGGGCACTTGGGTGGGGTCCCTTGCAGTCTGGGGAGGTGCAGGGGACTTGGGTGGAGTCTAGGGAGTCTGGGGGTGCAGTCGACCTGAAGGTGGTTGCAGGAGCGTCTCTGGTTGCAGAAGACATGGACCACTGCAGTTATAACCTGGGTCACAGGAGCCTGAAAGGGGGTCACAGGGGTATCTAGGAGCACAGAGAGAACTTGGAAGTGATCACAGGGTATGGGGGGCACCAGTGACTTGTAAAGAGTCACAGTAATTTCTGGGGGCACAGAGGGCATGGGAGGATCTCCAGGGATTTGGTGTTCATGGCAACCTGGAAGCAAAAAGTGTCAAGGAACAGGGTCTTTGGAGGAGTTGCAGGACCCATGGAGCCCACAGAAGCATTGGGGTGGATGGGGTGATGTTGGGAGGAGCCCCAGCCGTGTTGGGGTGGATGGGGGTGCTCGGAGGAGCCCCAGCAATGTCGGCGTGGATGGGGGGCTGGGAGGAGCCCCGGCAGTGTCGGGGTGGATGTGGGCTCAGAAGAACCCCAGCAGTGTCGGGGTGGATGGGGGACTTGGAGGAGCCCCGGGCAGTGTCTGGAGGTGTTGTGACATGTATGGACACACAGGGGATGTGGGAGGAATCGAGGCATGTGTGGGGCAGCAGAGAACTGCGAGAAATCACAGGAGATTCACCACCCAAAGTCCGCTGAGGCTGAAGAGGAACTGTCCACAGGACTGCATTCTCATTGGGAGGCTCTGGGTAGAAAATCCATGCCCCAGCTTGTCCTTGGTCGCAGCACAATTCAGTTCCATGCAGCTGACTCTCTGAGGTCCTGGTTTCCTCCTGGCATCCTCGAGGACCAATCTCAGCTGCATGAGACCACCACATCCCTTGCCACGTAGCCCCACCGTCTTCATGCCAGCAACACGAAACCCTCTCCTGCTCTGAACTCAGACTGGGATCACATCACTCACTTTCCTAGGTCCAGTGTGCAGGTGGCAGATCATAGGACTTCTCATCCTCCATAATTATGTGAGGCAATCCCTCATAACTGATCAATCTGTCTCTCTCTGTCTTTGTCTGTCTGTCTTTCTCTCTCTCCTGATTCCTATTAGCTCTGTTTTTCTGGAGAACCCCAACAAGTACAGCAGTCACTATGAAAGTCACTAAAAATATAGTTAGAGGACTAACAGAGGAATTAGATGGCACAATAAAAAATGTGAAGAAAGAAGTAGACAAGTAAAAGTGGGGAAAAGATAAGAGACACACAGAAAACAAGTAGCAAACTGGAAAATGTAGTTCCAGTCACATCAGTAATCACCTAAGTGTGAAAAGTCAAACACTCCAATTTAAACATAGAGACTGACGGACCATGTTAAAAAAGCAAGGTCCTTATAAATATGGTCTCTAAAAAGTAAGAAATTGGAATAAGTAACCCAACTTTGAATGGAATATGTAGAACTTTTATTTGCAGAGGAGATGATCCTCTATGTAGAAAATTCCAACGAACCCACCAAAACAAAACAAAAGAGACTAGAATTAATAAAGGTTGAGGATCCTAAGAAGAAATATTTCTTACAAAAGTCAATGGTATTTCTGTACACTAGGTATGGAAATATGAAAAGAAATTAACAAAATAATTTCATTCACAGTAGTATGGAAAATACTTAGTTATAAATTTAATAAAGACATATAAGTGAAAACTATAGAATATTGCTGAGAGAAGTTAAAGATCTAAGTAAATAGAGAAACATTTCTTTTTTTTTTTTTAAAGATTTATTTATTTATTTGACAGAGAGAGAGATAGCAAGAGCAGGAACACAAGCAGGGGGAGTGGGAGAGGGAGAAGCAGGCTTCCTGCCGAGCAAGGAGCCCGATGTGGGACTCGATCCCAGGACCCTGGGATCATGACCTGAGCCGAAGGCAGACGCTTAACGACTGAGCCACCCAGGCGCCCAAGAAACATTTCTTGTTCATGGATCAGGAGATTTCATATTATCAAGAAGGCAATTCTCAAATTCACCTATAAATTTAATCCAGTCCCTATGGAAATCCTAGCAGATTTTTTAGGGGTATAAATTGACCAGCTGATCCCATAATATATATGGGAATGTTAAAGGCCTAAAATAGCCTAAATAGTTTGGAAAAATAACAAATCTGGAAACCTTGTACTACCTGGTTCAAAATTTGCTACAATGCATTTTAGTCTAGACAGTGGAAATCTGGCATAAGAGTGCACATCTAGGACGATGGCACAGGAGTGAGAGTGCAGAAATAAAATCTTATCTTTTATTATAAACTGATTTTCAACAAAGGCCCCAAAACAATTCAGTGGGGGAAAGACTAACTCTTTTTTTTTTTAACTGAGAAATAGTGCCTGGACAAATGGATGAGTCACAAGAAAATCCAAAAAAAAACAACCAACAGAAAAAACTTACATCACTCTAGACAACAGTGATTAAAAATCAACCCAAATGTAATTTCTCAATGAAAACAGTAGAAAGCCTTCATGATCTCTTAGTTATGACACCAAAAGCACGATCCATAGAAAAACCAAACTTATTAGACGTCATCAAAATTAAAAATTTTTGCTCTCCAAAAGCCACTGTGGAAAATATGAAAAGACAAGCCAGAGACTTGGAGAAAATATTCACACATCACATACCTGGTAAAGATCATAGATAACAACTCGATAAAAAGACAAACAAAACATTTTCTGAAATAGGCAAAAGATCTGATGGACATTTTCACTAAAGAAAACCCGTGAGCAGCAATGAAGTTCATGCAAACACGTTCGACCTTGTTGGTTGTTAGGAGGAAGCCGATTAAAAGTATAGGAAGACAGCGCCTCACGCCCTGAGGAGGACTATAATAAAAAGACAAGTGTTGGCAAGCCCGTAGAATAAACTGGAAGCTTCCTACATGGGAGCAGGAATTGAAATGGTGCAGACTCTTTGGAAAGCAGTTTGTCAGCTTATAGAACTTTGAAGATAAACTTATGTACGACCCAGCACTTTCAGTCCTTTCCCAGGAATCTACCCAAGAAAAATGAAAACAGATGTCCACATGAAGACCAACCCATGAATATTCATAGCAGCATTGTTTGTAATATCCCAAAACTGCAAACAGGGATGCCTAGGTGGCTCAGTCGGTTAAGCATTGGACTCTTGATTTTGGTTGGCTCAGGTCATGATCTCAGGGTCATGAGATCGAGCTGGGTGTGGGACTCTGTGTTGGGTAGGGAGTCTGCTTGAGACTCTCTCTCTCTCCCTGTGCTTGCATGAACCCTCAGGTGTGCACTCTCTCTCTCTTAAAAAAAAATTGCAAACAGGGGCACCTGGGTCGCTCAGATGGTTGGGTGTCTGCCTTCGGCTCAAGTCATGATCTCAGGGTCCTCAGGGATTGAGTCCCACATTGGGCTCCTTGCTTAGCGAGGAGACTACTTCTCCCTCTGCCTGCCACTTCCCCTGCTTGTACTCTCCCTCTCTCTCTCTCTCTGGCAAATAAATAAATAAAATCTTAAAAAAAAATGCAAACAATCCAAATGTCCATTAACTGGTAAATGGATCATCAAAATGTGGTACAACCGTACCAGAACAGAATACCTGTATGTACCCCAGCATGCACGAACTTCCAAAACAACGTGCTATGGTGCAAGCCAAGCTACTCATGCTGTTTGACAAGGTCCGAGTATGGAGGACGATCCTGAAAACAGGAGACTCCATAGCTGGCTCCTGCTATTCTCTTTCATTTTGTTTATGGCAATCTTTGCAATTGTGGGAATATTTCTGGGGTTTCAATTGTGTGAATATTTCTGGCGTTTCATGATAAAGTGACTACTCATCTTAGTTACGCCTATCTAAGCAATCATAATGAAACTAATTCCACGAAGAATTAGTTTCTATAGAACAAAATAACAAGACGGTCACGCTCTGTCTAGCACCTTTCTCTTTGCGTACTGTTTTTTAGTTTTAGTGAAAGTCAATAAGCGGAAATCAATAAAGGTCATGTTAATCATTACAAAGGGAAAATGAAAGAAGGCTATGTCTGTAATCCAGAAAATGATCTAAGATTTGGAAAAACAAAAATATCCTAACATATAAATAAAGCTCCTCCGAGGCTGTCAGGAGGAGATGCTTGCGACCTGACCCTGTGTCTGTGTCTCCTCATTCGCCGACGCCGTCCTTTCCGTCCTTTCCTACGAGAGACCCACCCGGCTGGAGCTGGACTCTGGTAGTGCTAATGTTGCTGGACAGAACCAGTTCTGAACTCAGATTCGGCGGCTCCCCTCTCAAAAATCAACACTCGAGAGACAAGTGATGGTGGGAAAAGAGAGGTCGCTTTATTCAGAAAGCCAGCAACCGGGGAAGAGGGTGGACTAATGTCTGGAAGGCCACCATCCCCGTCCAGGCCAAGCGGGAGGGTCTTAGAGGGGGAGGTGCAGGGAATGGGGAGGGGGCTGCGAGCGGGACACACGGTGCCCAGGCAGTCGGCTCTATGTCCACGGGACCCTGACAGACTTGCTGGCCTCCGTGGCAGGTATTTTTGAATGTGGTCTGGCCTTATCTCTTGGGAGAGACTGGTCCTTCACTCTCAAGGCCAGTGATCTGCAAATCCAAGGAGAGCAGGTTAGTTTGCTGCAGACGGTGACACGGGGCAGCAAGAAGGGGCGCGTAAGCCTGAGGCCAGCTCCCTGCTGAGGCTTTAGGAGTGCTGTCACACTAAGTGAAAGAAGCCAGACTTGAAAGACTCCATAGTATGTGATTCCATTTATGTGTGCAGAAAACACAATTGCAGAGAGACATAAAGCAGATCGCTGGCTCTCTAGAGCCAATGGTGGGAGCAGAAATCAGCTGCAAATCTGGTGATTGTTCCACCGTTCTCGAAGTTGACTGAAAATCATTCAATTGTCCCTTCTAATGAGTGAATTTTATGGTATATAGATTATATCTCCATAAAGCTGTTTGAAAGGTGGACAAGAAATCTTGTAGCTGCATGACTTGGTGTTTCTATGGTTTCCATTCAACCCATGCAATCCTCAGTCTCTTACTGGCTCCTTCTTATTTGTCTCCTTTCTGTGTTTTGGTCTCTAATTTTGTTCTACATGTTTCTTTCAGTGATTTTATCCACTCCCATGGCCTCAACTGTTGCCATGAACCTTAAAGTACTCTCTATCTCCAACCCCAGAACACTTCCCCAAATTCTAAATTGGTACTTCCAAATGCCTGTTGGACAAATCCAGCTGAATACTCCACAGAAACGTCAACCTCAATTCATGTAATACAGTCGTCAGGGTCCACCTCACCTTCACCATCGACCCTAGATTCCCTTTGACAAAGTTCATGAATTACTCTTTCAGCCTCCACAATGAAATATAAATGCTTCCCAACACTAGTGTAGTCTCACCAAAACCTAAGTGTGGATTTTTTTAATTTATTGAAGTATAAGTTCTTAACTAGTAAGTAAAGCTGGGTGCCCCTCAGCTTCTCTTTTCATTAAATAACAATAGTAGCTATTAAACTGATATTTCAGGGGCACCTGGGTGGCTCAGTCAGTTAAGTGGCCAACTCTTGGTTTCAGCTCCGGTCATGATCCCAGGGTGGTGAGATTACGCCCCACAGCTGGCTCCTCACTGGGCATGCAGCCTGTTTAAGATTCTCTCTCTCCCTCTGCGCCCCCCCCCCCCCCCAACTCACACACTCTCTCTCTCCAAACAACAACAGAAAATTGATATTTCAGTGTATACTGTGTGCTGGTCTAATTCTCTTACTCTCTTGACCCTAGGCTTGGTGGTGAATAAAATAATTTCCCTGTACACCCAAGGAAGTAAGTGTGAAATGATAGGATCTCACTCCGAATACCAACAAATGCAGGCTATTACATCAGAGTACACAATAGGGAGCATGTCTGACATTGGGATGCTCCCCTTCAGCTACAGAGAAATCACTGATTCACAAAGGTTTAGGGGTCTTTATCCATCTCGGAAATTGTTTACAATTTGATTTTTTAAAATTTAATTTTATTATGTTATGTTAATCACCATACAATACATCATTAGTTTTTGATGTGGTGATCCACGATCCATTGTTTTTGTATAACACCCAGTGCTCCATGCAGTACCTGCCCTCCTTAATACCCATCACCGGGCTAACCCATCCCCCAAACCCCCGTCCCCTCTAAAGCCCTGTTTGTTTCTCAGAGTCCATAGTCTCTCATGGTTCATCTCTCCCTCTGATTTCCCCCCTTCATTTTTCCCTTCCTTCTCCTAATGTCCTTCATGCTATTCCTTATGTTCCACAAATAAGTGAAACCATATGATAATTGACTTTCTCTGCTTGACTTATTTCACTTAGCATAATCTCCTCCAGTCCCATCCATGTTGATGTAAAAGTTGGGTATTCATCCTTTCTGATGGCTGAGTAATATTCCGTTGTATATATGGACCACATCTTCTTTATCCATTCATCTGTTGAAGGGCATCTCAGCTCTTTCCACAGTTTGGCTATTGTGGACATTGGTGCTATGAATGTTGGGGTGCATATGGCCCTTCTTTTCACTACATCTGTGTCTATGGGGTAAATACCCAGGAGTGCAATTGCTGGGTCATAGGGTAGCTCTAGTTTTAATTTTCTGAGGCGCCTCCACACTGTTTTCCAAAGTGGCTGTACCAACTTGCATTCCCACCAAAGGTGTAAGAGGGTTCCCCTTTATCCACAACCTCTCCAACATTTGTTGTTCCTTTCCCTGTCCATTTTGCCATTCTAACAGGTGTAAGGTGGTATCTCAATGTGGTTTTGATTTGAATTTCCCTGATGGCTAATGATGATAAACATTTTTTCATGTGTCTGTTAGCCATTTGTATGTCTTCTTCAGAGAAGTGTCTTTTCATATCATCTGCCCACTTTTCGACTTACTTGTTTTTTCGGTGTTGAGTTTGAGAAGTTCTTTATAGATCTTGGATACCAGCCCTTTATCTGTAGTGTCATTTGCAAATATCTTCTCCCATTCTGTGGGTTGCCTCTTTGTTTTGTTGACGGTTTCCTTGGCTGTGCAGAAGCTTTTTATCTTGATGAAGTCCCAAAAGTTCATTTTTGCTTTTGTTTCACTAGCCTTTGGAGATGTATCTTGAAAGAAGTTGCTGTGGCCGATGTCAAAGAGGTTACTGCCTATGTTCTCCTCTAGGATTTTGATGGATTCCTGTCTCACATTGAGGCCTTTCATCCACTTTGAGTTTATCTTTGTGTATGGTGTTAGAGAAGGGTCGAGTTTCATTCTTCTGCATGTGGCTGTCCAATTTTCCCAGCACCATTTATTGAAGAAGACTGTCTTTTTTCCATTGCATATTTTTCCTGCTTTGTCAAAGATTATTTGACCATAGAGTTGAGGGTCCATATCTGGGTTCTCTATTCTGTTTCATTGGTCTGTATGTCTGTTTTTGTGCCAGTACCATGCTGTCTTGGTGATCACAGCTTTGTAATATAGCTTGAAATCAGGCAACTTGATGCCCCCAGCTTTGTTTTTCTTTTTCAACATCTCCTTGGCGATTCGGGGTCTTTTCTGATTCCATACAAATTTTAGGATTGTTTGTTCTAGCACTTTGAAAACTGTCATTGGAATTTTGATTGGGATGGCATTGATGGTTCAAAATGACACACTGTAATGTTTCCCTCCCATTTTCTAGATTACCAGTTAGACTGACCATGTTTTCCTGCCTGTGGACCCTTTACATCCCCACTCCCATGAATTACCTTCTCACATAGTTCCCATTTGTCTATGTGGAGTCTACTGTTTTTTGGCTTGAATTCATAGGAGCACTTGACTGCACTGAGTTTGGGTCGCGCTGGGACCAGCTGGGCCCCCCAGGGGTCAGGACCAGGTGTGGGGAGGAGTCCAGGCCTGGGTCAAGGCTGGGCAGGGCTGGGCTGGGGTCCAAGCAGGCTCAGGGCCCAGGGTTAGGACGACGTGGTGCTGGGTGTGGGAGGGGGTCAGGGTGGGGACAGGGGCAGGGCCTGGGATCCAGACGGGGTCAGGGCGGAGGGTCAGGTCGGGTCGGGTCAGGCTGGGGTCAGCAGCTCTGGCTATGGGTACAGAGGTGCCAACCGCCCGCAGCCGAGGCTGGCTGGCGGCCCTGCTCTGGTTTCTGCTGCTGCCGGCAGGCATGCGAAGGTCCTGGTCGGAGGCCTCCGATGCCCCGGACCCCGCTCCACATGCGGCGGAGGCCGAGGAGCCGGGTCGGCCTGAGCCGGGAGCACAGCCGTTGGCGCCTGCGGCGGGTGCGTTGGGCGGAGGGGTTCCGGGAGGGGCTGGGACGGGGCCGCAGCCCTCTCTTCTCTCCGCCCCCTCTGACCGGGCGGCCCTGGGACATCCCCAAACCCCAACACAGGTGGGTAACAGGCCCCACTGCCGACCCCCTGGACCTGGGCAGGTGGCCAGGCCTGGCCCTGGGATGGGGGCTGGGTGGGGGAGGGCTGCTGCTGAATGAGGGGCCCAGGACGCCCCTCCCGGGGGTCCTGGGCACATCCCTGACCTCCCGGGCCCCCAGGTGTGAATCCCAGAACCAGGGCTGACTTCATTAGCCCACTTCCTCTTCTTTGAGAAACGGGGCATCCTGAGTCAAGGGAGTGGCTTTCCCTGAGTTCCACAGCACCAGACTCCTGCCTGGGAACCTCCCTCCCTGAGATGCTGCGGTGGGGTGGAGCGGCCACAGGAGCCCCCTGGACACGTGATCTGGAGCCCGGCTGGAGACCTGCAGCCCTTTGGTCTGCAGAGTAGGCGAGGAAGTGGAGTGTGCTTGTTGAAAGGAATATCTGGGATGTGCCCAGTCCCCGGCAGGGGCGTTCAGAGACATCTGTCTCCCTGCAGATGCTGCTGTGGCCCCCTCATCCCCCTTGCCCCGCCCGCCAGACCCCTGGGCCCTCATCCCCCCTGGGCCCTCGTCCCGCCAGGGCTTGCTGGCCTGTGCTCTGCTCTGCAGCCCTCAGCAGCACTCATGAGGGCAGGGTCTGGCAACCCAGGCCCCTTGACCCTTGGCCTCGGTTTTTGCCCCTGTGACCTGGAGGAGGGCCTCTGTGACCGCATCATTTGGGGTCACCGGTGTCTCTGTCATGGACGGGGGGGTGTCTCCGCAGTGTGTGGGAAGCCCAAGGCGATGGGGAGGATCTACGGCGGCCGGGAGGTGTTGGCGGGCCGGTGGCCGTGGCAGGCCAGCCTGCTGTTCCAGCGCGGGCACGTCTGCGGAGCCGTCCTCATTGACCCCCTCTGGCTGGTTTCCACTGCCCACTGCTTTCTCAAGTGAGTCCTCCTTCCGGGGTGCCAGCAGAGGGGCCGGTAGGGCTGGGGGATGAAGGGAGAGGAGTGAGGGGTGATGGGTGTCCAATGCCACTTCCTCTGGGCTTTGCTCTGGTGGGTGTGTGGCCTCCAAACACGACATTCCTGCCTTTGACCCATGTCCCCTCCACCTGAATGTGCTCCCCGCTCCCCGCGTCTCCGTCCTCAGCCCCTGTGCCTCCTCCAGCACGAACGGGCCCCAGAAGATGGGCAGGCTCTTTGCCTCCTCGGCCAGGGCTTCTCCTCAGTATCCGCAGACTCCTGGGCGTCAGACCGCAGGCAGGGACCTGGGACTGCACACACGGCCAGCAGCTAGCTGGGTTTTCTTACCACTTCTGCAGAACCGCGTGCCCACGAGGAGTCGTGGCTGCTGGCACCTGCCTGCCAGGCTGCCTGGCTGGGCGGTGGGCTCCCTGAGCTTGACGTGGCTGCTCAGGAGGCTGGCTCCTCTGGCCTCCTGGGCCTGGCTCAGTGCCCGGCTTCTGAACAGACGAGGAGAGGTCTCAGGCACTAACTGGCTTTAAGGCCCAGAGCCCCGTCAGAACCGACCTCTGCCGCACGAGCCCCTCTGTGGCAAGGGGGTGTCTCCATGTTGGCAGGAGAGAAAGCCAACGTGGGAGAGAGGGGAGGGCCCTGTGGACAGGGAGGGAGGTCAGGAGAGGTGCAGTGGCCCAGCCGGTGCTGGGGAGAAGGCTTTGGGCCGGGGGGCGTGGGCTTCCAGGGGGTGGGCCATGTAGTCAGCAGGGTGGGCTGTTTCGTGTCTCGTGTTCAGGGGACAAGGCAAATGCACTCATTTGCTCATTTAAACAAATGAGCAAGTGGACCAGCAGCTGTGGGGCGGGAAGGTGTTTATAGGAAGAAGGGGCAGGAAAGGCGTGGGGCCGCAGCTGGGCCATGGGGAGCTTTGGGAACAGTCAGGCTAGAGTGAGGCCGGAGCCGGGGCTCCTCTGTGTAAAATGGAAGAGCTCGGTGTGAGGCCCCACCAGGGAGCCTTGAGCACAAGGAGTCCCTGCTCCTCCAGTTTGGGGTGTAGTGGGGGAGACACGAGCCTGAGGCTGGGACGGAAGATCAGTCAGCCTCAGGATGGTTGGGAAGAGGAGGCAGAAGCTGCCTGGCCTCCCCTGCAGGCACAGGCTCTGGAGGAAGGGGCGGCTAGACAAG
Organism: Mirounga leonina; assembly: GCF_011800145.1. Classification (NCBI taxonomy): domain Eukaryota; kingdom Metazoa; phylum Chordata; class Mammalia; order Carnivora; family Phocidae; genus Mirounga; species Mirounga leonina. Next base: position 19,644,736 of record NW_023270615.1, read on the forward strand.
GGGCAGGGGGAGCGCCGGCCCATGCTCAGAGGGGAGAGCGACCACGAGCTCTTCTCCGCCAGCAAATCCCGCGCCCCAGCGGACTACCGGGTTCTGCTGGGAAGCACGCAGCTGTACCAGTACTCCCAGCATGCACGGGAGATGTCCCTGAGCCGGATTATCGTGCACCCAGACTTTGAGAGGCGTCACCCCTTCGGGAGCGACATCGTCATGCTGCAGCTGCGCCTGCCCGTGAACCTCACCTCCTACATCGCCCCCGCCTGCCTCCCGAGCCCCGGCATGCAGCTGTCCAGCAGCTTGTCCTGCTGGATCACCGGCTGGGGGATGCTCAGCGAGGACAGTGAGGGGGTGCAGGAGAGGCGGGCGGGTGAGGGCCGCAGGGGAGAAGGAGGGCTCAGTCTGAGGGGCCCCAGACAAGCAGCCACGGGACGTTGGGCCTCTGGGCCTCATTTCTAGAGGACTGGACCATTTTAGTTCTAGTTCTGAAAAGTGTGTGATTCTAAAGCTTCAGAGTTCCTTGAGTCCGAGGACTGTCCAGCCTCCAGCATTCTCTCTCTCTCTCCCTCCCTTGTGCACACACACACACACACACATGCACACCTGCCTTCCCATCTGTGCTTAGAACAACTCCAAACTCCCCGCCTTGGCGATCAGGCCTGCGTGTCCTTGGCCCCCACCCTCCCTGCATGCACCCCCCATTCCCCACCCCACGTCCCGTCCCAGCCACCAACCTCCTTCCTGCTTGAGTGCTCCAGACCGTCCTGACCCCAGGGCCTTGGCCTCGGCTGGCTTCTCTGCCTGGCCTCTCTGCCCACCGGCGTTTGCTTGCGGACTCACTCTCTTTACATCTACAACTCGGCCCCTCCTCCTTGCTCACAGGAGCTGAAAGGGGCACCTCCTCCTGTTCTGTTTCCTTCACACCATTTATTAGGTCTATAATAGTCCCGTCCACTTACCTCACTCATGCTGTGTCCCCAACAACAATGCCCCCTGTGTCGTGGGTATCCACAAGATGCCCAGCATGAGGACAGATGGATGGATGGGTGAGTGCTTGTGGCTGGATGGGGAGGTGTGGCTGGGAGATGAGTGGCTGGTGGCCAGTGTGCAGATGCTGGAGGGATGGAGCCGTATGTGGACAGGTGGGTGCATGGGCAGGTGGGTGTGTGGACAGGTAGGTACGTGGATAGGTGGGTGGAAGGAGGGAGCATGGTGGGGCGAGAGGTAGAAGGATGGAGGGAAGGGAGGAAGGTCAATGACAGACAAGTAGACATGGATGGCATGCATTGGTCAGTGGTTGCTAAGGGCCCACGAATGGCGTGTGTTGCTGGGATTTGCCTTCTGTCTTTGAGGACTAGGACAGATACGAGTGAGGTGCAGGGACTGGAAGAGCCTTGGAAAGTCTGGGAAATAGGAGAGGAGCCCGTGAGGGACGGATGGAAGGCTGCCGTCATGTTCGAGGCTCATCTGTGCTGAGCAGGCCCCATGTTTCAGGGGCAGCGGGGGTGCGGCATGGCTGGGCTTCCCCACAGCGCACGTCCCTGGTTTCCTTCTCGTCCACACAGAGCATCTGCATTCGCCCTTCCATCTGCAGGAGGGTAAGGTGAGCCTCATTGAGAACGAGTTCTGTAATGTCTTATACAGACAAAGACTTAGCAACAGCAAGACCTACTCTGTGCAAGAGGAGATGCTGTGTGCTGGGGACTTCTCGACGGGAAAGGCCATCTGCCAAGTGAGTGGGGCCGTTTCTCTTCTTCCCTGCCCACTCTCCTCGGTGTCCCCAGGGGCCGTGTTGCTTCTCCTCTGCTTGTGGAGCCCCCCGGGCCTGCGTGTCGTCCCGTCCGCAGCCCCTTCCTAAGCCACACGAGGGCACCCGCTGGGACCCCCACACGGTGTCTGTTTTAGCAGGCTTATTCCCGGGGGGCAGCGTCGCGTCTCCGTGTTGGGTTTGTGCGTTTGCTCTGCCCTGTCCCTCGTCCTGAGCGTGCGTCTGCTCCCACGGCTCTGCCCGGCTTCGCCGTGTGCATGCGGGCCTGCCGCGGCCTCCACTCCTGAGGAGTATTCTCGGAGCTTCCGAGTCTTTCATTCCGTTCACTTCCATTCACATTCTCCTTATATCCACAGCAACTCCGAGTAGAGTTGTTGGAGGGAAAGGTGTGTGGAGGCTCAGCTTTGGCAGGTGTTTGCAGACCTGGTACCACCTCGGGCAGCAGGCGCGTCTGCATTCTCGCCAACGGCGGGCACGCTCCATCTTTGCTCACGCGGGCGTGTGTGCGTCGTGATATCTCACTGGGGTTTAATTTGTGTTTTCCTGATGACGAATTAAGTTGCATAAATTCTCCTGTCTGTTGTCATCGTGTGTCTTCTGTGAAGTTTCCCTTCTAGTTTTTCCCTCTCTCACTTTTGTGCTGTGCTGTCTTTTTCTTTCAGGAGCTCTTTGCACTTTTGTATATTCTGGATACACGTCCAATGCTGGGCATGTGGACCATGAGGGTCTCTTTCTGTTCTGTGCAAGGCCCCATCCTGCAGGTGGGCCAGCAGGCCCAGGGAGGAGACGTGGCCAGCCCAACGTAAGGCAGCGTGGCCGGACCCCCTGGTGCTCTGACTCTGAGCCCACCCGGCCTCCAAGCACGCTCCCAGGGCCCAGCCTCGAGAGCCGGTGTCTGGGCGCCCAGCTCCTGCACAGAAGGCTCCAGAAGGGGAAGGGAGAGTGGGAGGGCTCGGGAGCCAGACACACGGCTCGGCCACATGTCCCTGCCTGCACGGGGGCCTCAGGCAGCACCTTCCGAGCCTGCGCGGGATTCTGAGGCCTCCTCATGGGGTCGTCGAAAGGATGGTGTAGTGGGCTGAATACTGTTGCCCAAATTCATGTCCACCGGGAAGTTTAGAATGTGACCTCACCGGGAATTCTGTAGGGTCTTTGTAGCTGTAATTATAGAGTCTCGAGGTGAGACCATTCTGCACTCAGAGGGGCCCTAAATGCAATGCCTGGTGTTGTTAAAAGATAGAGGGAAAGGCGCCAAGTCGCTGGCTTCGGAACTGGGAGAGATGATTTTCTGTTGTTTTTAAGCCCCCCGGTTTGGGTCACGTGTGGTGGTGGCTCCAGGAAACACAGACAGGAGGTGTGAGACAGGCCTGCCAGGGGGAGGCCTCACTGACAGCCGCTCTCACTGCGGCCCAGGAGCTGCTGAGCTAGAGGAGGAGGCTCGGCCGCCTGTCCTCCTGCTTTCTGGGTTCCAGGCCACAGCCGATGGTGGGGACTCTCGGCCCAGCCTCCTCACAGGGTCACCTGCACCCAGAGGTGATGCACACTCGGCTGTCACCCTGGACCTCCCTTCTGACCCTGCCCCCACCTGCCCTCTCCTGCGGAGGCCATGCCTGTGGAGCTTAGAGCTGGTGCCCTTTGTGGGCCTGGGGGCTGGACATCGTAGTGCCCTCGACCCCAGGCTGAGGACTCCGCTGAGCTGGACACCTGGGAGCCCCCCCTCCTCCCTTAGCCTTCCCGTCACCACAGCATGTCCATGCAATTCCCTGGCCCCGTCTTCCAGGCCACCTGCTCCGGCCCCCACCCCGGGCTCTCTTCTCTCCCCTGAAGGTCCCCTCCTTGTACAGGGCGCTGGAAGCAGCTCCGGGGGGTGGGTGCTGCAGGATGACTCAGCGCTCAGATTGTGGGGTGGACGGACCCCCTCCGGTCTCAATCTGTCGTTGATCAGTGCTGGGAGCCCAGCCAGGTTTCCTCACCCATGAAGTGGGGGTGCTGACAGCCTCCCCTTCACGAGGTTCCTGTAGAGAGCTTAGTGCAGTGCCTGCTCTGTAGGACCAAGGAACACGTGCTGGCCTTCACTCTCCTGCCTGGTCTACATGTCCTTCTGGGCCTGTCTTAGCCTCATCCTCATCAACATGGCCGTCGAAGCCTGGGCCCCGCCTGACACACGCACACACGTGGCTTGTTCTGTCCCTACGCGGTGCAAACCAAGTTGCACTTGGCATGGGCTATGTTAGTGTTGGGGTTTCCTCTGCCGCTGAGAGCTTGGCAGGGCCCGGGGGGCCGCTGGAGCCCATCCTGCCTCCTCCAGGCTGGCCCGGGTCCCGCATAGCATCTGCTGCTCACCTGCGCAGATCGCTGAGGCATGGAGTGGGCAGAGGCCACTGCGCAGGACGGGGACCAGCTGTGGGGGCCACACCACGGGGAGAGCCAAAGGCACTCCAGGTGGGGGCCCCTGGGGGGGCGAGGGGTCACCACTCTCCAAGGAGTCCCTGTGTGAGTCTGGGGGCCGCAGTGACGAGCCACCTCAAACTGGGTGCCTAAAGCAACAGATAGTCATCATCTGACACTTCTGGGCGTCCAGAGTCTAAATTGGAGGTGTGGATGCTGGTGGCTCCTTCGGGAGGCTCGAGGGAAGAATTTCCTTGCCTTCCTCAGCTCCTGGGGCCACCTGCACTCTTTGGCCTGTGGCCTCCTCTGTCCTCACAGCATGCGGCTCCAGCCTCAGCTTCGGGGGCACACCTCCTTCTGTGACTCTGACCTCCTGCCTCCCTCTGTCTCGTGCTGACCCACCCACATAACCTAAGGCAGTCTTCCTATTCCTAGACCCTCACCCCAAGCACCACTGCAGAGTCCCATGTAAGGTCACAGGTTCCAGGGGTGAGGCTGTGCGTCTCTCAGGGTCACGTTTTGGCCCGCCACCCTGTGCCCTTCTGTCTCTTTCAAGTGACCTCTTCCCCAGCCGTGGGTCTCAGCTGGAGATCTGACAACACCCAGGCCATCGCACTAGGAGCCCAGCGGCCTCCCCACCCACAGCAAGCCACGCCCCCCCCATGCACTGCCGGCCCGTCCTGGGGCCCTGGAGGCTCTCCCCCGGTCCCGCTCCCTCCTCCCCTGAAAGACCCCCCTCGACAGTACCGAGTCTCCTAACCCACTCCACCCAGGTGTGTCCCCACCATGCCACCAACGTGCCTTGCCAGCCTTTCAGGACTCCAGTAACTCCCAGCACCTGTCAGGGGACCCCTGCTTGCTCCCCCAGGCCCCCAGCAATGGGGGCTGCCTCCACCAGGCCCAGGCTTGGGCATTTTCTGGACATGCTCAACCAAGAAGCTGAGAGAAAACCAAAGTCCTAAAAGGATGAAGAGGAGGGGGGCCCAGTGGGGATGCACACTGCAGCTCCAGTGGAGGGGGTGGTTGGCATGTGCAGAGGCTTCGGCCGACTGACCTCCACTCACAGCCAGCCCTCCTGGGCCCTGTCCCTGCAACTGTCCCCTCTAGGCCTGGGTAGTGCCTCGTCCCAGCCGCCAGCCCATTCCTCGGTGCAGGGGCAGAGGGCAGAGTCCAGAAGGGAGGTCAGGAGCCCCCTGAAGCGCAGTTCTCAGGCCCACCCGTGTGAACTTGACGGGTCCAGACTTTCCCAGACTCACAAGTCCCACCTGCCCCCTGCTGTTCTCAGACTCTGCTCCATCAGCCACACTAACTCCCCTCTCTTTCCTAGGGCGATTCTGGGGGCCCCCTCGTCTGTGACCTCCCTGCAGCCTGGGTTCTGGTGGGACTGGCCAGCTGGGGCTTGGACTGCCGGCACCCTATCTACCCCAGTGTCTTCACCAGGGTCGACTACTTCACCGACTGGATCAACAAGATCCAGAGGCTCACGCCTCCCCCTGATCCCACATCTGCTCCTCAGACCGGGTTTCCAGACCAGACTCTGCAAGCTGTCAGCTCATCTGGGCGCGGCCCAGCCCTTGTACCTCCCCAGACCTGGCTCCTGCTTGTAGTTTGTGCTCAGGGACCCACAGCAGGCCCTGCGGTGACCTGCTGAGCCCCTCTGTCCTGCTCTCTGCCTCAGGCCCCAGTCTGCTTGCTGGAACCTTCCACGCCTCCCCTCCCTAAGCCCCACTGGCTCTCAGTGATTCCTCCAGGACTTTCCTGTCCATCAGCTGCCTCCTCCCAAGCCAAGCCTGAAAAAACAAACAGAAACAAATAAAAGACTCATCCTGCTTCTGTCTTGGGACCCCACTGCCCCTCCTGCTCCTCAGCATTCACCCCTCCCTTGAGGTCAGGCATCCGGCTCCTGGTGCAAGGAAAGGGGGCCTGTCAGGGAGACTGTCCCAGGGCAGGGGGGGCGGGGAGCCAGAGCTGCCAGCTGGGAAGAGAGCACTGGGGAGCACGGGGGCCTTCAGAGGAAGTGTGTCAGGCAGCTCAGGCTGCATAACAAACACCAGAGCCCAGGGGGCTTAAACAGTGGGAATTTATCACCTCTTAGCCCTGGAGGTGGGAGGTCCGAGGTCCCGCGTGGGCAGGCTGGCTTCCCCCAGCCAGCCACCAGAGGGTGGTTGTCCCTCTGTGTGTGTCTGTGTCCTCATTTCCTTATAACGACACCAGTCCTGTGGGATTAGGGCCACCCTAGTGACCTCACTTACCCTTAATCACCTCTGTAAAGACCTTATCTCCAAATACAGGCACATTCTGAGGTGCTGGGAGTTAGGACTCCAATAAAAGAATTTTGGAGAACACAATTCAGGGCATAAGTGGAAGTAAGACATTTCACCAGATGTCTACAGTGCCAGGGAGCAAGAGTCTCCCTCAAAGTAGAGAAACATCAATCCAGGGGTTTGGAGGAAGGAGGACTGACTCCCAGTGAAGGTGGAGGGAAGCTCCAGACTGCAAGGTGATTGAGTTGGACTGGGGTGCATGACCAGGCCGTGAGTAACGGGGTTCTGGCCTGCAGTAGGAAGGACTCTCAGACATGGAGGGAGAGTGAGTCAGGAGCAGAGGAGGCCAGATGCTGGGCTGAGAGCTGAGGTCCAGACCAGTGGTCCTCAGACCTCTGTTCCTACAGCAGACTCCCAGCACCTTCCTCACCTGCCCCCATGGCCCCACTCTCCCCAGTCGGAAGGGGCCCAACTCGATGTGAAACGGCTCCCTGCTTCCCAGGGCCACAAGCCAGCCGGCCGGAGGTGCCCACACACCTTCAGCAGCTGGATCCTGGTGTCACCTTTCCTGCTCAGCTGACCCAGGATCTAGTGGCCAGGTGATAAGCCTCGAAGCAATGTTCTAGGGTGTCCTCCCTGCCTGTCTGCCTGACAGAGTCCCTGGTGCAGCCATCATAGCCCCCTCCTCACGATGCACCCACCCCAGCCCTCACACCCATAGTGAGGTGGGAAAGCTCCCATTTAATGCATGTCCTGTATAGACCAAGTGCCATTCAGAAGGTTTCATGCAAATTCTTTCCAATTCTGGCATTGTTTCAATATCCTGGATCCTTGCTGACAGATGGACAAAAATGGACTCACGTGCCTGTTAACACTGGGATCTCACTGGTGCAGGCGCTGCTTTCCAGGATGATCTTGGGAGGCCTCGGGAACCTGTCTTCCCAGGGCCCGCATTGTGTGGGCCTTGCTGGCAGACCCTGCCCTAGCTGTCCCTCTGGCCGGAGCCCCACCAATGAGGTACCCCATGCCTGGCTGTGTGCCTGCCACTGGCTCAGCTGTCCCTGGAAGGGGAAAGGTGAGCCTTCTCTTCCTTGGTGGGAAATTCACTTCTGGGGCCCCAGGCAGGGGTGCTGAGGCTCTTGGATGTCCATGAGTACTGAGATGGTGCGTGGTTCTCACACTCTCACAAGCTCAGGGCAGCTTGGGCAGTTCAGCTGGACCATTAGCATCTTGCCTGGTCCTAACCTTCTCTTCTGCCAACCATGGCAGCTGCAGCTGGCTGTGTTCTGGAGTTCCTTCCCTGCCCCTCCTGGAGGTTCTCAGACCTCTACCAGAGGCATCCCACACATACCTCACCCGCACAACGGAGCAACCAACTTTCCCCATCACCTGCAGTCAACTTGGTGCTCAGTATTATTATGCTGTTTCAGTTTCCTGTTAAAGATAAAACCAAGTCTCTCGGTTCTGCAGTGTTTCAGAGACGGCACAGGTAGGAAGTAGTAGAACTGGGACTCAACCCTACATCTCTCTTGGGGAGCTGGAGCTCCTTGCTATTCCAAACTCTACAGGCTGCACTCAGATGCTGTTACACTGCCCGCCCTTCCTTCAGATACCTGGGAAAGGCTTCCTCAGATCTGTCCCAAGAGTGGGTTCCAGATACCCACTCCTGAGTAGGCAGTCTAGGGTAGGGTGGGAGAGAAGGGGCCGAGTGGAGGAGCTAGTGAGCCTGGGAACAGGGCCTGGAGGGGCACTGGAGGTGTCTGTGGGGAGAGGGATGTGGACGGTCTGCCCCTGGGGATTCCCTGCCCTCCTAGATGGGGCGCTGGCACCAGCTGCCAGCTCTCATTGCCGAGTCAACCCCAGACAAGCCACAGAAGTGAGAACAAACTAACAAGAACCAATTAGAGGCTTTCTGCTTCCAGTCTGGAGTATAAGGAGCTTGGAAGTCATTACTCCCAACCTCAAAACATGAAAAATATTGAACAAACTAAAAATCAACAGCTCTTCTTAGACCCAGCACAGATTTGAGGTCATAGTGCAAGACGTGGCCCAGAAAAATCAGAGTCCAGCGGATGGAGGACTCCAGCTTGCCCAAGTGTAGTCAGCTGCCAGAGCCATCCCTGCTGTGGGAGAGCTCACACAGTAGCTGGTGGCCAGAGACCTGTGTGGACCTACTCGAGTCCAAGGCTCTGGGGTCCAGCCCCAGGGGGCGCACACTTGCACAAGTGTTTCCTCCAGGAGCCTCATTACGTTCTCAAGTGTAGGTCAGAGAAAACTGCTTCCCACTTCTGGTAGGGCAGATAGTTTCTCCAAATCTGTAGCTTCTCTTCATCCCTGACCAAGCTTTTCATCCAGGAAAAGTTTTATTTTTGATGAAGTCCAATTTTTTCTTTTTTCTTTTATGGCTGGTGCTTTTGCTGTTGGGTCTAAGAGCTCTTCAACAAGCCCTAGGACCCAAAAATGTTCTCCCAGCTTAGTTTATAAGAAGTTCAACGTTTGGGTTTGTTTTTTTTTTTTAAGATTTTATTTATTTATTTATTTGAGCTCCCTGCTGAGCTGGGAGCCCAATGTGGGACTCGATCCCAGGACTCTGGGATCATGACCTGAGCCAAAGGCAGTCGCTTAACCAACTGAGCCACCCAGGCGCCCAAGGTTCAATGCTTTATATCTTACATTTAAATCTATTATCCATTTTGAGTTATTTTCAACATTTGCTGAAAACACTACCCTCTTTCCATCATATTGTTTTTGCACTTTTCTAAAACACAAGTTTGCTGTTTCTGTGTGTGACTCTGTATTCTCTATCCTGTCCATGGAGCCACATACCCATCCCTCCACCAACACCACACTGCCTTATATTATAGCTTTATGTCAAGCCTTAACATCCTCCAATTGTATTCTGCTTTCTCAAAAACAGTTCTAGCTATTCTGGTTCCTTTACCTTTACCCTTCCTCCACACATTTTGGGATAAGTTTGTCTAGGTTGACAAAAGAATTCTGTAGGAAGTTGACATTTTACTATATTGTCTTCCAATCCACGAATGTGATATAGCTCTAGGTCTTGTTTAGTTCTTTTCATCAGGGTTTAATTGGTTTTATCATACAGATCCTCTCTTTAAAAAAATTTTTATAACCAAATAGTTCACTTTTTGGAATTGTTTGTACATGGCATTGTGTTTTTAATTTCCGTTTCCAGTTGTTCATTGTTAGTATTAGGAAATACAATTCATGTTTCTTGATGTTGTATCCTGAGACTTTGATAGAGTGATCATCACTCATTAGGCATTTTCTTGTAGATTTCTTTGGATTTTCTATGTGAACAGTCATGTCATCCATGAATATGGACAGTAATACTTCCTTCCTTCTAATCTCTTTGTTTTTATTTCTTTTTCTTGCCATACTGCACTGGCCAGGATCTACAGTACTAAGTTGAAAAGGAGAGATGAGAGAACATTAAAAATGTCCATTCTTTCACTATTATTTATGATGTCATCGGTAGGTTTTTTTGTAGATACTCCTTGCTGGGCTGAGGTACTGCCCTTCTAGTCCCAGTTTTATGAGTGTTTAACATGAATTTGTGTTGAGTTTTGTCAAATACTTTTCTGCATTAACTGCTATGCCCATGTGGGTCCTTTTCTTTAGACTATTAATATGGTGGATTACATTGATGATTTTTGAATATTGAACCAGGCTTGCATTCCTAGAATAAACTCCATTTAATCATAGTATATTGGGGTGCCTGGGTGGCTCAGTTGGTTATGCATCTGCCTTCAGCTCAGGTCATGATCTCAGGGTCGTGGGATTGAGCTCCACATCGGACTCCCTGCTCAGTGGGAAGTCTGCTTCTCCCTCTGCCTGCAGCTGTCCCTGCTTGTGCTCTCTTTCAAATAAATAAATAAAATCTTTAAAAAAATCACAGTGTATTATTATTTCCTTCCTTCTTCATGTGTTGGCTTTATTTTGCTATTTTTTTATAGTTTCCTTTGGTGGAAGCTTAGATTATTAATTTGAGAACTTCCTTCTTTTCTAATATAGGCATTTAGTGCCTTTTTTTCTGTCTTAGCAATGTTTTATCTGGCTCCTACCACATTTTATATGTTGTATTTTCATTTTCATTTAGTTCTGTATATTTTTTAAAATTTCTTTGAGATCCTTGTTTTAACCATGAATTATTTAGAAGTTTGCATCTTAATTTTCAAATATTTGTAGGCTTTCTTCTTATTATTGTCATTTTTATATTATTTAAAGCTTATACTTTGGACATAGTAAAGTGCGATGATGTTTATTTTAGTTACTTTAAATGTATTCTTCAAATATCCTTGGAATTTTCAATTTTCAAACATTAATTTTACCTAGTAGTTCAGATCAGTCTTTTGTACTTGTTAGAGTAACCATAAGGGCATGCCCTGAAAATATAAACCCTAGGCTTCCAGAGACATGTTTATCTGGGGAATAGTGGGAGTTTGTGGGTCCCCATTATACTTGCTTTCTGGGCCAGCACACAAGGATCCTGAAGAAAGCCAGGATCCAGGATCCAGGAGAGGGGCCCAACTGTCAAACTCTGGTGCTTTCTAGGATATGATCAGAGAATCCCAGGCCCTGTGCTGGCAGGGACTAGAACTAGCACTGTGATCTAGTGAGCACTCAGGGTGAGGGGAGCACCAGCCTCTCCCTTGCTGGTCAGCATCTGATTCTGAGCTTGTGGTTGCAGCAGTAATGCTCAGTAGGCCCATGGCTGAGCCATCAGGCAGGGTTTACCAGCTTTGACAGCCATGGCCTTGGCTGTGGGCAGTGTCCATGAAAGCTCAGGGAGGCTAGTCCACAGGGAAGCAGTCTTGGACAAGTTAACACTGACCTCTGCCATTTCAACAGTCAACATGTTCATCATGACCCCTGACCCCCCCACCCAAATAAAGACACAATTTCTCATGAGGTTGCCCCTCTTTTATTTTTCAAACATCACCAACATCATTTCATAAAGAAAGGACATCCTAACCCAAATTGATTAGGAAGCACGTCTTGCAAAACAAGCAGGTTTGCCCTAAAACAAGACTTTTAGTGACTTCCATAGACCATTCCTGATTTCTACAATTGTGGGAAGTCAACGCTGGAAATCACCTCAGATGTTGTGTGCTGTCAGGAGCTTCTGTGAAGGCAGGAAGCTGGCACCCTCACTGGCCACATGGGCAGTGGGGGTGAAGGGACAGCAGGTACCAGCTCTGTGCTCTCAGCGAGGCTGACCTCTGCCTACATCCCTTTGTGTCCCTGCCTTCCGAGGAATGACGGCAGTGCCGGGAACACTGCCCAGCTTCCCGATGAGTTAGTACAGAATTGCTCCTGCCTGACGAGAGGGTTGCCTGCAGGCCAGAGGGCTCCAGTCTTCCCTGGAACACATTGCTCTCAGCCCACCACTTAACAATCCCCTTCAGGGGCGCCTGGGTGGCTCAGTTGGTTAAGCGATTGCCTTCGGCTCAGGTCATGATCCTGGAGTCCCAGGATCGAGTCCCGCATTGGGCTCCCTGCTCGGTGGGGGGTCTGCTTCTCCCTCTGACCCTCCCCCTTCTCATGTGCTCTCTCTCATTCTCTCTCTCTCAAATAAATAAATAAAATCTTAAAAAAAAAAAACAATCCCCTTCAAACAAAGCCACCTGAGCAGCATATTCGTAAAGGTTGTTCTGTTAGGATATGCAGTCTGTGATTTGGAAAATGATGGCTCCTTGCCTTGTTCTTGGAGAAACAAGACATACTGTGCGGAGAACTCAGCCCAGGGGACCCAGGGTCTCACTGACTGTCAAGACTGTTTCTTCAGCCAGGGCTTTGATTCCTGGTTGGGGGTAGAGAAGCCAGGTGGTTGCTGCCTTCACTGTGACGGCCTTTTGCTGGTGTCACTGGCTAAGGTTGCCTTGTTCAATATTGTGTACAAAAGGTCTCCCAGCACCTGCCTCTCTCTCAGTTGAGCCACAGCCATGCTGCCCCTAGGCTGAGCATCTCCTCTGCACACCCGTGGATGGTGGTCACTTCCCTGATTCCACGAATGTGTCATCCACTTAAACTATTATTTCTTGGTGTTCTTGGCAACTTTCAATTCCAAAGAAATTGAAATCCTTTTTGTGGATCAGAGAACAGTGGGAACACCTTATCTTGTAGCCCATGCTCCCGAACACTAACCTAGTCTCTTTAAAGGCCTTGGTCTTGCTCTCTTGAAGGTCTCCTCAGGGTCAACACCACTGGGCTGGTGAGTTTGACAAGATGTCATTCTTCCCAAGTGTGGAGATGCCCTCCAGTGTCTGGGGCAGAAGGTGAGGACAGCCGGATGGGAAACAAGAATGCAGGTCAACTATAGGGGTGAGTCCCAGGGAAGAGTCCGTACATCAGGTGCAGGTCCCCTCTGTGCCCCTGTCTGAGAAGAGGCCCCTCAATGTGGATCTTAGAGAGGGCGAGCCTCCTCAGCCCTGTTTCTCACAGGGTGGCAGGTGGAGCTATAGGTCCCCTGTGCACAGAGCCCAGGGCGGGCAGAGAGCACCTGCCAGCACCTCTGTGGGGGTCAGGGACCAAAGGGGACCTTGAAAAGCCCCTCCTGGGAGAATGTACCTGTCCCGAGGCAGGGGTGTCTGTCCCTTGGGCCTCCATCTGTCCTTCTGGGGTTCCGTGTCCACAAGCTGCAATCCTGACTTGCATGTGTACAGTGCCCCCAGCATGTGGCAAGCCAGGCTGCAAATACCTGCCCTGAGGGTATAGATCAGCAGGGCAAAACCCGTTGCTCCCTGCTGGTGAGACAACTATAACAGAAAGGCGGGCTCCTGAGAGCAGGGCCCAGGTGTCAGGGAAGTGGAGGCAGAAACCCAGGAAAGCTGGGGCTTTTAGATACGAAGTATCTAAAGTAGTCAAAAATCAGTGAAAAAAAGATTTTATCTGGAATATATAAAGAACTCTTACAACTCAATAATAAAGGACAAATCAATGAAGAATGGGCAAGGGATGAAGACACATTGCTCCAAACAAGTTACAGAAATGGCCAATAAGCATATGAAACGATGCTCAGCTTCAGAGAAATGCAATCCAAAATCACACTGAGATGTCACTTCAGAACCACAAGGATGATCATTTTTTTTAAAGATTTTATTTATTTATTTGAGAGAGAATGAGAGACAGAGAGCACGAGAGGGAAGAGGGCAGAGGGAGAAGCAGACTCCCTGCCGAGCAGGGAGCCCGATGCGGGACTCGATCCCGGGACTCCAGGATCATGACCTGAGCTGAAGGCAGTCGCTTAACCAACTGAGCCACCCAGGCGCCCCACGAAGATGATCATTATCAAAAAGACAGATGGGGGCGCCTGGGGGGCTCAGTTGGGTGAGTATCTGCCTTCAGCTCAGGTCATGATCCCAGGGTCCTGGCATCGAGTCCCGTGTTGGGCTCCCTGCTCAGTGGGGAGCCTGCATCTCCCTCTGTGCTCCCCCAGCTTGTGCTCTCTGTGTCAAATAAATGAATAAAATCTTTAAAAAAAAAAAAAAAAGATGATAGGGGGCGCCTGAGTGGCTCAGTTGTTTAAGTGTTCAATTCTTGGTTTCGGCTCAGGTCATGATCTCAGGGTCATAGAATCGAGGCTTCCTGCTTAGCAGGGAGTCTGCTTTTCCCTCTGCTCCTTCCCCTATGCGCTCTCTCTCTCAAATAAATAAATTCATAAATAAACCCTAAAAAAAACCCCCAGATGATAGCAAGCATTGGCTAGAATGTGGAAAGTGGAATCCTTGTTCACAGCGAGTGGAAACATTTAAAATGGTGCAGCCACTTTGAAACAGTCAGGTGGTTCTTGAAAAAAGAATATAGAGATTTTACATGACCCAGCCTTTCCCCTTTTAGGTGTACAGCCATGAGAAATGAAACATGCGTCCCCACAAAAACTTCCACACAAATGTTCACAGCAGAATTTTCATATTAGCCAAATGGTAGAAACGACCCAAACGTTCATCAGCTAAGGAATGGATTTGACAACTAGGGGTGGCTCCACAGGGCGGAATACTATTGGTAGTGTTTGCAAACATGTGGGCGGACCTGGGAAACATTATTCAAGTGAAAGGCCACATGTCATATAATTCCATTCATACCGAAGTCCAGAAGGTAGGAGTCTCTAGAGACAGAGGGGATGAGCAGGTGTGGAGGGCTGAGGCCCAGATGACAGGACAGAACGATGGTGACGGGGGCAAGATTTCTTTCAGAGCTGATGAAAAGTTCTAAAATTTATAGTGGAAATGGTTACAAATTCTATACGCTAAAACCCATAAAACCATACACTTCAAATGAGTGAATTATATCCTATGTGAATGTCTTGATAGAGTTTTTATTTTATAACTGAGCTGGAGCAAAAATGTCACAATGCTAACCCTGTGTCTACATATTCTCTACACTGCTTTCTAGGGCATTTTCCCATTTTTTTATAAGGTTGAAACATTCCTAATGACTTTATCCATTTTCATTGAAAAAGGAAAAAAGCAGCGAGTGTGAATGAATGTGGGCCGACTGTGATCTATGCACCCCGGTGGGGTCACCTCAACTCATATGAGGAGACATAAAACATCATGGAGCGGGGCTGGTCATGTCCAGCAGCTGGTCCTGGAGACCCCATGGGGCGTTGTGTGACTAGTGACTTAGAGGCTCTCCTTCCCTGCTTTAGGAAGGAACATGAGAGAACCGGCATCTATCTGGTCAGTTTCCTGCTAACAGATTGCGCATCGGGATCGACTAAGGTAAATAAATTAGGAGCCCTACAAACTGGGGTAGATTGTGCTTGTGGGCGGAAAACCTCTCTCAATGTCCATACACCTTGTACACTTTCACACAATACACGTCCCTGAAACAGGATCTTCAGAATGAACCGAGACAAAGGACATTCCTAAGGACAAATGATGGAATGAGGGTGGACTCTGACCTTCAGAGACTGTGGGGAGGAAGGAGAAGGAACCCTCAGGCAGCACAGCCTAACCCCAAGATACTTTACTAAACTGAGCACCAAGGGCCCAGGTTTGCACACAGGCATCCCGGACGGAGCGGGCCCTCAGAACTCAGGGAGTCATGGCCAGGGCCCTCCCAGGAGACGTGCCAGGTGGTGGGGTCTCCTGCCAGCCTGTCTGGAGGAGGGTCCCGTCAACAAGTAGGTCGTGGGGCCCACAAGTGGGGACTTTCCAAGCCCAGACTCTCCAGAGCAGATACTCGAGCAGGACTGACTCCAGCTCGCCCCACGTTCTGTCCGAATACTCAGCCCCAGACCCCATCTCTCTCTGCCGGAGCCTCCCGTGACGCCTGTGTCCAGGGACGGTGGATGATCGATGGAGGCGTGGACGCAGGCAGGGCTCCCCCGTTATCAGCCGCTGGGCGAGCACAGCGTGTGGGGGGACGGGGGCGCCCTGGCCAAGACTCCCCAAGCCGGCTGCTCTCCTCTTCCCACCCAGTGCACAGTGGCCTGTGGGGCACACGCATCTCTGAATGAACAGACCTGCAGCCACGGAAGGGGGGTCACGGGGCCCGGACCTTCCCGGGTGCCCTCAGAAGGTGACAGGAATGCTCCTCTATCCGAGGGATTCCCCAGGACTCCATGACTCCATTGTTGGATCTCGTCCTAGGGGCGCAGGAGGAGGATCTGCAGCCAAACCCGTGGGGCCGACTGACAGGGCCACCCGTGACTGCCCTCAGTCCCCAGGCCTCCCAGAGCCCACGGTCCTCTCGGGAAAGCGTGAGGCCTGGCTTCCCGCAGGCTCTCTGTGGAGACCCAGCGAGCTGACCGGGAGCTGTCCCGCTGGACGGCGCAGAGCACAGCCGGCCCTGCTCTGTGTGCGCGTCGCGAGTTCCCCGGGGGCCGCGCGGTGACCTCCTCATCACCGCAGAGTCCTCCCACTTACCGGGAGCTCCCTCCCGACTCTGCCCTGACACGCGGTCCCTGCGAACTTTCACCTCTCCTAACTTGTTCTGTGATGCGGAAGGTCGGCTGCCGTGAAAATCTGAAGCGTTTCTCCACTTCCTTTCCTTGCCATTGGACCGACCTTGGATTTTCCGAGGAGCACAGGCGAATCTTCGCCCACGCCGTGAGCATCCAGCGCCTGCTGAGCGCACGCCATGGACAGGGACACAGTGGGGTGACGCGCACGGGTGGCAACCTCTGTCCGCGTCTCCCTCTTGGGGAGGCCCGGCTGGACGGGGAGGGGCAGCCGCTGGGGAGTGCGGCCAAGGTGAAACCTCTGCTTCAGGAAGGGGCAGGAGGGTGGGGAGCACTCCAGAGCCACCTGCCTGGGAGGGAGCGAAGGCAGCGGAAGAGCACCTGCGGGGTGGCCTGTGGATTCTGTGGAGCGGGAAGAGGACCCCGGCATGAGTTCCTTTCTTCCCTGAGCTCTTTGCTGTGGGGGGTGGGGGGGAATGGGGGCAAGCAGAGGGCCTGGTGTCCCTTGGACCCGGATGGCCTTAGCCCCGGGCTGCTGCAGGGACGGCACATCTGTGAGGGGTGAGCGCTGTGGGGGCCTCGGCCAAACCTGGAAAGGGCATCAGAACCTAGAACCTGGGGAGGAGACGTTGGCTGGGAGGGAGGAGGGTGAGGGTCCGGGTGCTTGCTCCTGGGATCAGAGCATATGGGCGGGGCGGGGCTAGGGGCTGGAGGGCTGAGGGGAGGTGAGCAGACTGGGGGGGCGGGCAGTTGTGGGAGCAGCAGGGTCTCTTCCCCGCGGAGCTCCTGTCCCTCAGTGTCGGCTCATCTCACTGTCACGAGCCGGGCAGATGGCCTATCTGGCGTGGGGTCTGTGCCAGCGCCCCTGGAGGGCCCCCCCTCGGCCTGGAGCCCAGCTCCCACCCGGCCCTGGGGCTGCAGACGCCTGGGCCCACGGCTCCCGTGGTGGGCTGCGCTCCTGCATGGCGGTTGGGGTCTGTTTGTAGGAACCGTTTCACGTGAGAATGCGAGGCTGTGTCCACATCGGTTCACAGGGGGGTCCCTCGAGGGAGGGAAGGGAGGCAGTAAGTGTGGGGTGTCCTTGCAGACCCAGGGAACCTGGCCAGCGCCCCTCGCTCTGCGTCCACAGCAAGGTGGGCCCCTCGCATGGCTGCAGAAGTCGGTCTGGCCCAGAAATCCCACCCGGGGACTCGGCGTCTGCCCCCCACTGGGGTTCTTGTGTGCACCGTGGCCAGTGCCCCCGAGTCTCCCCTCATCCATGCCCCGTGTCCGTCCTCACTGGGATTAGGAGGATCCCCCACTGTCCCTCCTATTTCAATGATCCCACTGGGACTGGAAGACGCTCCTCCCACCACGAGGCCAGCGGCCCAGAGCCTGTCTGCTCAGGCCCCCACACAGGGAGCCCTGGAGGGGCTGAGGGTCGCCAGCCCGGCAGCCCCGTGGCTGGACGCTTCGGGGAGGCGGAAGGGAGCCCCCGAAGACGGGGCTGTCTGCAGACTCCATTCTCAGAAACGGTCATGGTGCAGCGGGCTCCCCACCCCGGACGTTCAGGGGTCCCGATGGTGACGGGAGCCCCAGGAGGCCCCTCTCCATGGGGGGGGCTCTCTCCACGGAGCAGCTCGGATGCCAGCAGGAGGACAGCGGCCCCGAACATTTCCCAGAAAAACCATCTTTATTCCCAATGTACACACAGTGCCCCAGTGGGCGGCCGCCACCCCGCCCCCACAGTCATGCCCCCCTCCCTGAGCCCCACAGCCAGGCTCAGCACCGGGATGAGGAGGAGCCCTGGGGTCCACCGGCCCTGGAGGCCGGGCCCGCTGCTCCCTGCTGGCTACAGTGCCGCTTCTTCCTCCTGCCCGTGACGAAGGAGTCACACCTTCTCTTTGCAGGCTGTGAGGGGTGAACCAGCCCCACGGCCAAGGCCGGCCTCGCGGAGCCCCTGAGGTTGGCCCCAGGGAGGGGCGTCTTCCCAGCAGGGGCTGGGCCCCCACACAGAGCCCGCTTCCTGGACTTGGTAGCTGGGGGGGGTGGCCGGCCTGAAGCCTATCCTCTGAGGGGAGGGGGCCCGGGGAGCCCCCCGCGGCCCCCGAGCTCCAGGGCTGGGGAGGCCCGAGGCAGGAGCGGGACTCTGGGAGAGCCCCCAGGGCAGCAGGCTGTGCTGAGAGGCCAGGAGGAAGGCCAGGCTGGGGAGCTCCTCCTCGTCCTCACTGGACCCGTCCGCTGGCCCTCGAGTGTCCCGAGCAGGAGGGGCCTCCCTGAGAACGGGCGCGTCCCTGGGGCCTGGTCGAGCGGAGGTGCACCTCTGACCCTGGGGAGCGGAGGGGGGCCATCCGGCCGGGGGTGCAGGGGACTCCTGCCTTCCGGGAGAGAGAGCAAAGGCTCTGGGCTTGGACAGGTGTGTGTGTGCTTGGCTGTGCCTCTGAAGATCCTGGCCGTCAGTCTCTGCTGGGCAGGCTTTGCCGCTGACCCCCAGCCCCAGCCCGGGACCGGCCTGACACTCAGGACCAGGGCCCGACCGGGCTGCGCAGTGACGGGGGGCTGCCTGCACACCCTCCTCCGCCTTCAAGGCCACCAGTCTTTTCTTCACCAGCTGAGAGGAAGGAGGGGACAGTGACTGGCCAGCACAGGGGTATGAGACGGGTAGGTGGGACGGTGGCCCTGGGACAGGAGGGGAGGGGTGACCCACGAGGCTCTGGCTCTCCTGACATCCTCCTGAGTCCCTCCCTCCCTTCCCAGGCTCCCCATCTTCCCCTTCCCATGCTCTGTTCTGTACCCACCCAGAGCTGGCCTCCCCAGTGCTGGGACTCGCAAGAAGGGAAGGGGGAAGAGTCATGTGGGCCTTTGTTC
>NW_023270615.1:19663937-19669580 GCF_011800145.1 Mirounga leonina
GAAGACCCACCCATCCTTCTCCACAAGGTAGGAGGTTTTAACATCACAGTCACTGGCTACACACACACACACACACACACGTGCACACACACAGCTCAGGAACAAGAAACAGAGCTTACTGCCAAAGGCCTGGGCCAGCCCCGATCGGGGTGCTGGAGTGCCACTCCCTGGACTCTTCTAGACACCAGGCCAGCTCACCTTGGTGATGAAGTCTTCCTGGGAACACAGCTTGTCAATGTAGCTCAGGAGACCCGGGTCCGGGTAGGTCGTGGCCTCATCCTGCTGTGGCTCCTTCCCGTCCTCTCCCCATTCACCGGCTGGCCCCCCCGGGGCTGAGTGGCCAGGCCCCAGCAGCCCCTCCATGATGTCCACGTACTCTCTCACGGCCTCAGGGGGGATCTCCTTGGGCGCCTTGTTCTCCAGGGGCCGTGGGGGTCTGTGTGGCTGCAGGCGGGAGGGCTGGGCCCTGGAACCCGCCTTCCTGCGAATGCACGCTGGGGCGGAGCGGGAGGAGGGAGGGGGCGTGAGGGGCTCCAGCAGTGCATCGGGGGACGCTGGTGTCAGTGGGGGATGGGTCACGGCCACCCGAGGCCACAGGCACCGTGGGACAGGCAGAGGGGAGAGGCGGAGAGTCTCAGAGCGATACGCGTGAGCAAGTGTGGACCCGCCGATCCTCCAAGGGTCTCCCCACAGCCCACTCTCCCGGCAGACTTTGTGTTGGGTCCCCTAACAGGAGGGGGGAGAGTAGTGAAGAAATTCACCCGGTCAACACCTGTCCTGACAAAGGGCAGCTGAGGCCCCAGGCTCTTGGTGGCTGTTCTGGTCAAAAGACCAATGTCCACTTGAAGGAGAAGACCCATATGGGGGCAGTGGCCTTCCCTCGGTCCCCGCTGCCATGGGCCACCAGCTGCCATGGAACATGGGGCCGTACCTGGCTGTGGGCCCGCTTCTGGGGCTGGGGGCCCCCGCGGCTCAGGCTTCGGCGGAGCTGGAGGAGGCAGGCCCTGGGCCACCTTCAGCCACTGCAACTTCTGAATCTGCATCTCCTCCTCCAGCTCAAACTCCATGAACCTGGGGGTGAGGAGGCCCGGGCCGCACTGAGGAGGGGACCCGGCCCTGGAGCCCGCAAAGCCAGCAGCCGGTTGAGGAACCGGGAGAGGCAGTGCCTTGGAGGGGCGGCCGTGGCCCCGGCCACCAAGGAGGCAGCCGGCTGGCTGTCCAGCACATCCCCTCCACAGCCCCCGCGGAGGGAGTCCCACCCCAGGGGAGGGGCTCTCAGGATCTCCAGCCCTTCCCAAGACCTTCCCATGGAGGCAGGGCTGGGTCCCGATCAGGGGAGGGTGGAACTCCCAGGGGGGCAGGGGAGGGTGGCCCCCTGTGGTGAGCATCAGCACAGGCAGACCCTGCCCTCGGCCCGGCCCTCGCACCCCGCAGCCCCGGGCCAGAGACCCCGACTCACTTTCCTGCCATCTCGTAGTAGATGACGCGGTCGAAGTTGCTTCTGCGCTGCCATTCCTGCACGGCCCGCCACACTCCCTCCTCCAGCGTCATAGTGGGCTTCAGGCGGGCCAGGGACCGCAGCACCGGGCTGCAAGCCGTCGGGGTCAGGGGCCGGCTGCAGTCCGTCACCCCCAGCCGCCCCCGCTCCTCTGGAGCCCGCGGCCCCCCGCCCCAGCATGACCGCGTGCTGGCAGGTGACTGCCGGCAACGAGCCCAGGCCTCTGCAGGAAGTGCCGTCGCCCCGTGTTCAGGAGGGACCCCAGATGCCACGGCCAGGCCTGCCGGGTCACAGCTCGGCAGGAGGGATCCACGCCCTCACCCCTTCACCAGCTCTGCCCCCTCCCCTCCTGACTGGACTCCTCCGGGACAACGGGGGGGGGGCCGCACGCGGCCTCTGCTGGGCCCTGCAGGTCCCGAGCCTCCTCTGATGTGCCGGCCCCTGGCCATGAGACGCCCCAGCCTGTGTTCCCAGGAGCCAGGATGGCAGAGAGCCCGGCACCCAAACCATGGCCCCTCCTGACACCGGGACCCTCTCTGCCTGTGAGTGCCCCCCGAATGCCACCGTGATGCCTCTGGAAGGTAAAGGTTGGCTGGACTCCCCGAGGGTTGGGGTTCCGCTGAGGTGGGTGACTGAAAGGTGTCCTGGACCAGAATGTGTCTTCCCAGAGCACGGACCCGGCCCCACACCTTCCTCCCAGCGCCCCTGGGTCACCGCCCCGTGTGCGCACCCCAAGGTCGTCCTGCGTGGGAGCTGCAGGAGAGCGGGGGACACTCACATGAGGAAGCAGGAGAGAGCTTCTGCATCGGGGCTCTGCGGGAGGTGCCTCCGGGCCAGCGACTTGAAGCGCTGCCAGCGCCTGAAGTTCTCGTAACACTCTTGGGGTTACAGGAGTCCTCGGGCGAGGCCGTGGTCGGGCTCCTGGCCAGGCTGCCCTCCCTGGAAGCCCCGTGGGGCTGTGGCCCGGCGTTCACTGGGGGCACGATGGGGGTCGGCTGGGCAGCCAGGGGCGGGGCTGGGGCTGGAAGGCCTGGGGCCAAGCCTCCCTTGCCAGCCTGGGGGCCCCCAAAGGCCGAGGCAGGCATGCTGGTCTCCAGCACAGAGGCTGCCACGAAGAGGGGTGCGGGACATGAGGCACCCCCACAGAGGGCCCCTGGAGCACTCCAGCTGAGGGGGGCCTGAGTAAGGACGATGGTCTGAGTCTGGGGTGTCTCCGAGGACCCCCGTTCTGACCTGACCTGGACAATGACATTGCGGGTGCATGTGCCCGTCCTTTTCACTACATCTGTGTTTTGGGGGTAAATACCCAGTTGTGCAATTGCTGGGTCATAGGGTAGCTCTATTTTCAACTTTGTGAGGCGCCTCCATACTGTTTTCCAGAGTGGCTGCACCAGGTGCATTCCCACCAACAGTGTAAGAGTATTACTCTTTCTCCACGTAAAGGACCCTGTTCTGATGTCTGCTAGGGCCCAAGGGAGGAGGCTTACAGCCTACAGAGACTGGGAAAAGCAGAAAAGTTTCAGTGGGACACTAGGAACAGAGCAGGGAGAGGATGGGACTCAGGATGGGGCTGGAGGCGGGCTTTGACTCTACTGGTAGAGGGGGGAGGGAACAGGTCAGGAGATGAAGTCCCCCACCCTCGCTCCTCAGCTAGACTCCACTCCTGTGGCTGCTGGTAGTTGGGGACGCTGAGAGAATGGTAGCTTGGAGGTCAGCAGTCTAGGTCCTTCCTGCACCTTTCTCATGCTTTGAACAACAAACATGTCCTGACTTTCAAATCTGTGTTTGCACCTTCTCCCACTTCCATCTGAAGAGTTCAAGAGTCCTTCATCACAGTCCTGACTGGACATCGGATGACTGTACGTGCGTGCATCCGAATCCATGATATAGCCATGTGTTTATTATCTCTTGTCGCCCCTGGAACGTAAGAGCCAGAAGACGGGTCTTTACTGTGTTCATTGATGCTTGATAAGTAATTGTCATAGTTTGGATTCATTGGAACACAGAACCAGACACAGAGTTTAGGGAAAAGGATGTTTATTAAACAGCACCTGTGAGGATAGAAACAGAAAGAATTGGGCAGAATGGTCTCTCAGCCAGACTCCAGAACAACCTCTGCTTTTCCTACTGGAGTTGAGGAGCTACACTGTCTCTCAGAGCTGTCCTCAGTTGGAGGAAATCAGCCAGGCCTCCCTTGAGACAAACACCTTCCTGGAAAGGGGTGCCCCCAGGCAAGGTCACTCGCTGTAGTTGCCGCCATCCCTGAGGGAGGTGGGGGCTGACACTGTCTCCCAAAGGCGCTCTTGTCAACTCGGGACATGTGCCATTGCCACCAGACTCCTGCCTGTTACAGCTTACAGCAGTTTCTTTACATAGATTCTGAGTGTGTGAGTGTCTTCAAGGTGGTGGCAATTGTGTATGTACGTGTTGCGGTTGTGAGTGTTGGTGTGTGCAAACATGGAGTTTGTGTGCGTGGAGTCAGGGAGTGTGGAGGTTTGTGCTCGTGCCCAAGGGAGGTCAGGATGGCCCTTGCATGTGGTGCTGAGGTGTGTTGGGGGCCCCGAGCTGGCATGCTGTATTGAGAACCTGCAAGGTATGACCTGCTGAAGGAGGGAGCTCCCTTGGCACCTGCATTCCCACTTTGGGGAAGCGAAGACACAGTTTCAGTAGAGCCCCCCACAAAGGAAGTAGAGTCACAAGATTTACTTAGAGATCCTGGTGTGTGTGGTGAGCAGTGGAAGGGCAGTTCTCTGTCTCAGGTCAGAGCAAGCTGGACATAGAGAGCAGGGCAGCAAGCACTGAGTACTTACAGGTGGTTGGGGTGGAGGTCACTAACTTTTCGTGGGCTGACCTCTTGAGTGGTTACTTGTAAGGATGCCCTAGGAAAAGCAGAGTGGGAGCTTGGGGTGGGAATTCTGAGCTCGGGTCTTTATGGAAATGTCCAGACTGGGTGTGATGTAGGCAGCCCCTCAGAAGAGCTGTTCTCATCATGAGGCTGGAGCTCTGTGTGCATGTGTGTGCCAGTGAGGTGCAGCCTGTGTACATGCTGGGGTTGTGTGAACGCCTCTGAATGTTCACGGTGTTGGTAGGAAGTTGGTGTGGGTGTGTAGAGTGTCCGTAGCACAGGTTGAGTTGTGGTGTGTGTGAATTCAGAGTGGTTTTTTTTTTTTAATTTTATTATGTCATGTTAGTCACCATACAATACATCATTGGTTTTTGATGTGGTGATCCACGATCCATTGTTTTCGTATAACACCCAGTGCTCCATGCAGTACCTGCCCTCCTTAATGCCCATCACCGGGCTAACCAATCCCCCCTCCCCTCTAAAACCCTGTTTGTTTCTCAGGTCCATAGTCTCTCATGGTTCATCTCTCCCTCCAATTCTCGCCCCCCCCATTTTTCCCTTCCTTCTCCTAACGTCCTTCATGGTATTCCTTATGTTCCACAAATAAGTGAAACCATATGATAATTGACTTTCTCTGCTTGACTTATTTCACTTAGCATAATCTCCTCCAGTCCCATCCATGTTGATATAAAAGTTGGATATTCATCCTTTCTGATGGCTGCATAATATTCCATTGTGTATATATATCACATCTTCTTTATCCATTCATCTGTCGATGGACATCTTGGCTCTTTCCACAGTTTGGCTATTGTGGACATTGCTGCTATGAACATTGGGGTGCATATGGCCCTTCTTTTCACTACATCTGTGTCTTTGGGGTAAATACCCAGGAGTGCAATTGCTGGGTCATAGGGTAGCTCTAGTTTTAATTTTCTGAGGTGCCTCCACACGGTTTTCCAAAGTGGCTGTACCAACTTGCATTCCCACAAATAGTGTACGAGGGTTCCCCTTTGTCCACAACCTCTCCAACATTGGTTGTTTCTTTCCCTGACCATTTTTGCCATTCTAACTGGTGTAAGGTGGTATCTCAATGTGGTTTTGATTTGGATTTCCCTGATGGCTAATGATGATGAACATTTTTTCATGTGTCTGTTAGCCTTTTGTATGTCTTCTTCAGAGAAGTGTCTTTTCATGTCTTCTGCCCATTTTCTGACTTGATTATTGTTTTTTGGGTGTTGAGTTTGAGAAGTTCCTTATAGATCTTGGATACCAGCCCTTTATCTGTAGTGTCATTTGCAAA
>NW_023270615.1:19684580-19744994 GCF_011800145.1 Mirounga leonina
TCACTTTCAGTCTGGATGTATCTTTAGGTTCAAAATGAGTCTCTTGTAGACAGCATAAGAACGGGTCCTGTCTTTTTATCCAGTCTGCAACCCTGTGCCTTTTTATGGGAGCATTTAGGCCATTCACTTTGAAGGTGATTATTGAAAGATATGAATTTATTGTCATTACGTTGCCTGTGAAGTCCTTGTTTCTATAGATTGTCTCTGTAAACTTCTGTTGTATATCATTCTTGGGGTCTTTCTTCTGCTGTAGAACCCCCCCTTAATATCTTTTGTAGGGGTGGCTTAGTGGTCACATATTCTTTCAGTTTCTGCCAGTCTTGGAAGCTCTGCCTCTCTCCATCCATTCTAAATGAGAGCCTTGCCAGATAAAATATTCTTGGCTGCATATTCTTCTCATTTAGTACCCTGAATATGTCTTGCCATCCCTTTCTGGCTTGCCAGGTCTCTGTAGATAAGTCTGACGTTATTCTGATGTTCCTCCCTCTGTACCTAAGGAATCTCTTCCCCCTAACTGCCCTTAAGATGGTTTCCTTGGTTCTAAGATTTGCGAGTTTTACTATTACATGCTGGGGCATTGGCCTGTTTTCCTTGATCTTTGGAGGGGTCCTCTCTGCCTCTAGGACACGAATGTATGTTTCCTTCCCAAGATTAGGGAAGTTCTCAGCTATGATTTGCTCAAATATATCTTCTAGTCCTCTCTCTCTCTCCACCCCCTTAGGGATCCCAGTAATTCTGACATTGGAACCTTTCATGGTGTCACTTATTTCTCTAATTCTGTTTTCATAGATTTTGAGTTGTTTCTCCCTGGCCTCCTCTTTTTCCTTCTTTTCTATCAACTGGTCTTCTAGATCACTAGTTCATTCTTCTGCCTCGCTTACCCTAGCTGTTAGATTATTTAGATTAGAGTGGCTTTCATTTATGCCCCTAGAGATTCTATGATGCCATTAATTGATTTCTCCATTCCAGCTATGGTCTTCATAACTGTTACCCTGAAGTCCATTTCCGACATCTTGGTTATATCTGTATCCGTTTGTAAATCTGTGGCAGAAGTCACAGTCTCTTAGTCTTTCCTATGTGGGGGTTCCTCCTCCTAGTCATTCTGTTGAGGGGTGGTTGAGAGAATGTACAGAGTCCAAATTATTGGCCACAGCTCAAGTAGATGCACCTGTTTTATAGGGACCTTAGGGTTGTTGGCCTCTTGTTCTCCCAGCCTGTCTTCTGGGGGAGTGGCCTGCCCTGCTGTTACTCAGGCAACCCTGTTTGGACAGAGTTGCCCTGTGCCCTGTGGCAGGCGATGGGCTTAGTGAAAACCGTTTTTTGGGGGCTTTTGTTCTCTGGCGGCTTTCCGTGGTGGCTTTCCATGTCTCTTCCAAGAGTCAGAGCAGAAGAGATCATTTCCAACCCTCTGCTTCAGAACAGAGATCGCAGTCTGTTCTTCAGTGAACTCTCCAGGCCACACTATCTCCATTTCTGTCTGTGCTGCTATAAACTGCAGCGTCCTGGGTTGTGTGCCCCTCAGCAGGGCTCCTAGTCCTCGCTTCCAGGTCAGGGCACGGGGGCACGTCTCTGCCCTTTTTGCTTCTAGATCCACCAGCCGCCCCCAGTTTGCACGTGCAGTCCCGCGCTCCAGGTTTCTATCGGGGGGCTGCCCCAAAGTCCTTCCCCCCCTGCCCCGGTCTGCAAGTCTGTGCCCTGTCCCTAGTGTGGGAGGCTTTCATTCACCGCGGGTGCAGGAGCCGTGGGGATCCCCACAGCTTCCCTCCCCCTTCCGTTTATCTTCCAATATCTGCCCGGGGAATCCAGCTTCCTGCTTCATACCTTGAAACCAACCGCCTGCGGTAATCTGTTTGTAGAGATCCAGATATATCTACTTACATCTCAGGCTGATTTTGTGGGTGTTCAGAGTGGTCTGGTAAATATCCAGCTCAATTCAGGGGACCGGTTGGAATAGGGTCCCTTACTCCTCTGCCATCTTTTCCTGCCCTCCTCTCCATCTGTTGAAGGGCACCTCGGCTCCTCCTACAATTGGGCTATTGTGGACATTGCTGCTATGAACATTGGGGTGCATGTGCCCCTCCTTTTCACTACATCTGTATCTCTGGGGTAAATACCCAGTAGTGCAATTGCTGGTCATAGGCTACCTCTATTTTTAACTTTGTGAGGAACCTCCATACTGTTTTCCAGAGTGGCTGTACCAGCTTGCATTCCCACCAAGAGGGTAAGAGGGTTCCCCTTTCTCCACATCTTTGCCAACATTTGTTGTATCCCGTTTTGTTAATTTTTGCCATTGTTACTGGTGTAAGTAAGGTGGTATCTCATTGGGCTTTTGATTTGTATTTCCCTGATGACAAGTGATGTTGAGCATTTTTTCATTTGTTTGTTGGCCATTTGTATGTCTTCTTTGGAGAAATGTCTGTTTGTGTCTTCTGCCCATTTCTTGACCGGATTATTTGTTTTATGGGTGTTGAGTTTGATAAGCTCTTTATGGATATTGGATACCAGCCCTTTATCTGATACGTCATCTGCAGATATCTTCTCCCAGTCCGTGGGTTGCATCTTAGTTTTGTTGACTATTTCCTTTGCTGTGCAGAAGATTTTTATCTTGATGAAGTACCAAAAGTTCATTTTTGCCTTTGTTTCCCTTGCCTTTAGAGGCGTGTCTAGCAAGAACTTGTTGAGGCCCAGGTCGAAGATGTTACTGCCATATATTCTCCTCTAGGATTTTGATGGATTCCTGTTTCATATGTAGGTCTTTCATCCATTTTGAGTCTATTTTTGTGTATGGTGTAAGAAAATGGTCCACTTTCATTCTTCTGCATGTGGCTGTCCAATTTTCCCAGCACATTTATTGAAGAGACTGTTCTTTTTCCATGGGATATTCTTTCCTCTTTGTCAAAGATTAGTTGACCATAGAGTTGAGGGTCCATTTCTGGGGTCTCTATTCTGTTCCATTGATCTATGTGTCTGTTTTTGTGCCAATACCATGCTGTCTTGATGATCACAGCTTTTTAAAGTAGCTTGAAGTCCAGAATTGTGATGCCTCCAGCTTTGGATTTGTTTTTCAACATTCCTCTGGCTATTCTGGGTCTTTTCTGGTTCCATACAAATTTTAATATTGTTTGTTCCAGTTCTGTGAAAAATGTCAGTGGTATTTTGATAGGGATTGCATTGAGTGTGTAGACTGCTCTGGGTAGCATAGACGTTTTCACAATATTTTTTCTTCTAATGGAATGTTTTTCCATCTCTTTGTGTCTTCCTCAATTTCTTTCTTAAGTGTCCTGTAGTTTTTAGAGTACAGATCCTTTACCTCTTTGGTTAAGTTTATTCTGAGGTATCTTATGGTTTTGGTGCTATTATAAATGGAATCGATTCTCTAATTTCTCTTTCTACAGTTGCATTGTTAGTGGATAAGAAAGCAACTGATTTCTGTGCATTGATTTTGTATCCTGTCACATTACTGAATTGCTGTATGAATTCTGGTAATTTGGGGGTGGAGTCTTTTGGGTTTTCCACATAAAGTATCATGTCATCTGCAAAGAGAGAGAGTTTGACTTCTTTGCCAATTTGAATGTCTTTTATTTCTTTTTGTTGTCTGATTGCTGAGGCTAGGACTTCTAGTACTGTGTTGAACAATAGTGGTGAGAGTGGGCATCCCTGTCATATTCCTGACCTTAAGGGAAAAGCCCTCAGATTTTCCCTATTGAGAATGATATTCCCTGTGGGCTTTACGTAGATGGTTTTTATGGTATCGAGGTATGTACCCTCTATCACTACACTGTGGAGAGTTTTTATCAAGAAACAATGCTGTATTTTGTCAAATGCTTTTTCTGCATCTATTGAAAGGATCATATGGCTCTTTTATTAATGTAGTGTATCACATTGATTTGTGAATGTTGAACACCCTTGCAGCCCAGGAATAAATCCAACTTGGTCATGGTGAATAATCTTTTTAATATACTGTTGGATCCTATTGGATAGTATTTTGGTGAGTATTTTGGCATCCACGTTCATCAGGGAAATTGGTCTGTAATTTTCCTTTTTCTTTGGGTCTTTGTTTGGTTTTGGGATCAAGGTAATGCTGGCCTCATAGGAAGAGTTTGGAAGTTTTGCTTCCATCTCTATTTTTTGAAACAGCTTCAGTAGAATAGGTATTATTTCTTCTTTGACTGTTTGGTAGAATTCCCCCGGGAAGCCATCTGGCCCTGGACTCTTGTTTTTTGGGAGGTTTTTGATTGCTGCTTCAATTTCCTTGCTGGTTATGGGTCTGTTCAGATTTTCTATTTCTTCCTGTTTCAGTTTTGGTAGTTTATAAGTTTCCAGGAATGCATCCATTTCTTCCAGATTGCCCAATTTGTTGGCATATAGTTGCTCATAATACGTTCTTAAAATTGTATTTCCTTGGTGGTGGTCGTGATCTCTCCTTTTTCATTTATGATTTTATTATTTGGGTCCTTTTTGGATAAGTCTGCTAGGGTTTTATTGATCTTATTAATTCTTTCAAAAACCAGCTTCAAGTTTCGTTGATCTGTTTTACTGTTCTTCTGATTTCTATTTCATTGATTTCTGCTCTAAACTTTATTTCTCTTCTCCTACTTGGTTTAGGCTTTATTTGCTGTTCTTTCTCTAGGTCCTTTAGGTGTACAGTTAGCTTGTGCATTTGGGATTCTAATTTTTTGAGAGAGGCTTGGATGGCTATGTACTTTCCTCTTAGGACCATCTTTGCTGTATCCCAAAGGTTTTGAACAGTTGTGTTTTCATTTTCATTAGTTTCCATTAATTGTTTCAGTTATTCTTTAATTTCCTGGTTGACCCATTCATTCTTTAGTAGGATGCTCTTTAGCCTCCAAGTGTTTGAGTTACTTCTAAAATTCCTCTTGTGATTGAGTTTCAAAGCATTGTCATCTGAAAATATGCAGGGAATAATCCAAATCTTTTGGTATCGGTTGAGATTTGATTTGTGACCCAGTATGTGATCTATTCTGGAGAGTGTTCCATGTGCACTAGAGAAGAATGTGTATTCTGTTGCTTGAGGATGGAATACTCTGTATATATCTGAAGTTCATCTGGTTCAGTGTGTCATTGAAAGCCCTTGTTTCCTTTCTGATATTCTGCTTAGATGATCTGTCCATTGCTGTGAGTGGGGTGTTGAAATGCCCTATTATTAATGTATTATTATCAATGTGTTTCTTTACTTTGGTTATTAATTGGTTGATATAATCGGCTGCTCCCAAATTAGCATAAGTATTTATAGTTGTTAGATCTTCTTGTTGGGTACACCTTTTAAGTATGATATAGTGTCCCTCTTCATCTCTTACTACAGTCTTTGGCTTAAAATCTAATTTGTCTGATACAAGGATTGCTACCTCAGCTTTCTTTTGATGTCCATTAGAATGGTAAGTGGTTTTCCACCCACTCACTTTCAGTCTGGAGGTGTCTTAGGGTCTAAAATGAGTCTCTTGCAGACAGCATATGGAAGGGTCTTGCTTTTTTATCCAATCTGATACCTTGTGTCTTTTGATTAGAGCATTTAGCCCATTTACATTCAGAGTAACTATTGAAAGATATGAATTTAGTGCCATTGTATTACCTGTACAGTCCCTGTTTCTGTAGATTTTCTCTGTTTCTTTCTAGTCTATGTTGGGCTCTTTCCTCACTTAATATTTCTTGCAAGACTGACTTGGTGATCCCATATTCTTTCAGTTTCTGTCTGTCCTGGTAGCTCTTTATCTCTCTTTCCATTCTGAATGACTTGCTGGATAAAGTATTCTTGGCTGCATATTTTTCTCGTTTAGTACCCTAAATATATCATGCCAGCCCTTTCTGGCCTGCCAGGTCTCTGTGGATAGATCTGATGTTATTGTGATAGTCCTTCTCTATATGTAAAAAATCTCTTACTCCTAGCTTCTCTCAGGATAGCTTCCTTGGCTCTAAGATTTGCAAGCTTCACTTTTATATGTCAGGGTGGTGATCTATTTTTATTGATTTTGGGAGGGGTCCTCTCTACCTCTTGGACATAAATGCCTGTTTGCTTACCCAGATAAAGGAAATTCTCATCTATGGTTTGCTCAAATATTCCTTCTGGCCCTCTTTTTCATTTCCCTGAGGCACCCCAATAATTCTGATATTGCTTCATTTTATATCATTGCTGATTTCTTGTAGCCTCCCCTCATGGTCAGTTAGTTGTTTTTCTCTGCTTACCTCGGCTTCCTTCCTTTCCATCAACTTGTCTTCTATGTCATTACTCTCTCTTATGCCTCACTTACCCTATCTGTTATAGCATCCAATTTAGGCTGCATCTCAGAGGATTTTTAATTTTGGCCTGATTAGATCTCATTTCTGCACTAAGAGATTCTCTAGTGTCTTTTATGCTTTTTTTCAAGCCCAGTTAGTAACTTCATCATTGTTATCTTGAATTCCAGCTGACATTTACTTCTATCCATATCAATAGATCTATGGCAGAGAGTATTACCTCTGGGTCTTTCTTTTATTGTGAATTCCTCCTGCTAGTCATTTTGCCCAGAGAAGAATGCATGAATGCGTGAACAGAATAAAAAATATCAGCCATGACCCAAGCAAGATACACACCCAACAAATCCAGAAAGGTCAGAAACCAAAAAAAGAAAAGAAGAAGAAAAAGTGTGGGGGAAAAAAAAACAAGGGGGGGTGCAGGAAGAGAGAATATAATCTGAGAGGAGGGTGGACAAAACAGGGTGATCCACTTGGTTGTGAGTGTATTTTGGTCTTTGTGTTAGAAGATACTAAATCCCAAAATTGTAAAGAAAGCAAAACTTACATATATACAAAAATAAAATTGAATAGAGTGAAAGGAAGCCAAAAATGAAGAATATATCTATAAAATATAAAGGTACAAATGAAAGTTAAAAAAAGACCTAAAAAAGAATTGATAAAATAAGAAACTAGTTGAAAAGGAAAAGAAAAGAAATGGAAACCATCAAAACCCTAGAGGAGAGCATATGGCAGTAACGTCTTCAACATTGGCCACAGCAAGTTCTTGCTAGACACGCCTCTAAAGGCAAGGGAAACAAAGGCAAAAATGAACTTTTGGGACTTCATCAAGATAAAAAGCTTCTGCACAGCAAAGGAAATAGTCAACAAAACTAAGAGGCAACCCATGGAATGGGAGAAGATATCTGCAGATGACGTATCAGATAAAGGGCTGGTATCCAATATTTATAAAGAGCTTATCAAACTCAACACCCATAAAACAAATAATCCAGTCAAGAAATAGGCAGAAGACACAGACATTTCTCCAAAGACATACATATAACCAACAGACACATGAAAAAATGTTCAACATCACTAGCTATCAGAGAAATACAAATCATTTCTTGCAGGGCTGGCTTGGTGGTCACGTAGTCTTTCAGTTTCTGCCTGTCTTGGAAGCTCCTTGTTTCTCTATCCATTCTGAATGACAGCCTTGCTGGATAAAGTAACCTTGGCTGCATGTTCTTCTCATTTAGTACCCTGAATATGTCTTGCCAGCCCTTTCTGGCTTGCCAGGTCTCTGTGGACAGGTCTGACGTTATTTTAATGTTCCTCCCTCTGTACGATGTAAGAAATCTCTTCCCCCTCACCACTTTCAAGATTGTTTCCTTGGATCTAAGATTTGCAAATTGTACTATTATATGTTATGGCTTTAGTCTGTTCTCATTGATCTTCGGAGAGGTCCTCTCTGCCTCTTGGACACGAATGCTTGTTTCCTTCCCCACTTTAGGGATGTTCTCAGCTACGATTTTCTCAGATATATTCTCTAGACGTCTCTCTCTCTCCACCCCCTCAAGGATCCCAATAATTCTGATATTGGAACGTTTCATTGAGTCACTAATCTCTCTCAGTTTGATTCCTTGGGTTTTAATTTGTTTTCCCATGCTGCCTCGGTTTCCTTCTTTTCTATCATCTTCCTCTAGCTCACTAATTTGTTCTTCTGCCTTGTTTACCCTGGCAGTCAGAGTATCCAGTTTAGACTGCATTTCATTTATAGCATTTTTTAATTTGGCCTGATTCGATCTCATTTCTGCCCTTAGAGATTCTATACTGTTTTTAGTATTTTTCTCAAACCTAGATATTGCCTTGATAATTGTTACTCTGAAGTCTATCTCTGCCATCTTGGTTATATCCATATCCATTAGTTCTGTGGCAGAGGCCACAGTCTCTGATTCTTTCCTTTGTTGGGGGTTCCTCCTCCTAGTCATTCTGTTGAGGGGTGGTTGAGGGAGTGTACAGAGTCCTAAATATCAACCACAACCCAGGAAAGATGCACCCTGGGAAAATCTGAAGTGTTCAGAAGCCACCACCAAAAAAACAAAGCCAAAATGAAACCCAAGAATAAAATTTATGAAATTAAAAATTTTTTAAAAATTAAAAAAATGTTTTAAAAAGTAGGGTGAGGGGGGCTATAATCTCTCAGTATGGGCAAGGTAGGGTGTTTCAGTACTTCTTGGGTGTATTTTGTTCTCTTTAATAGAGAACACTACTTCCCAGAGTTCCAGGGAAAATAAAACTGGTACACATATAAAGGTAGTATTGAATAGGGAAAAAGGACTACATTGAAGCTTTTAGCTATTAAAATATATGTGTGTGTGTGTGAAAAAGTACAAGTTAAAAAGCTACTATGAAAAGTTATATTAAACATCTAGTTGAAGTGAGAAAAAGGTAAAAAGAAAAAACAGAAGAAACATAAGAATAAAAGGAAAAGAAAAAATATATAGGTGTGAGAAAGTACAAGTTAAAAAGCTATGAAATATGTTATATTAAACATCTAGTTGAAATGAGAAAAAGATAAAAAGAAGAAACAGAAGAAACATGAAAAAGAATAAAAAAGAAAAAAAAGTTGTATCTGAGAAATAAACCAGCCATCAGGTAACATCTGGAGCTCAGTATACTACTTTCCCCTGGTGTTGGGGTTTATGGTTTTATGGGGACCCTAGGGTTGTCATCTCTTGTTCTTCCAGCTTGTCTTCTGGGGGAGGGGCCTGCTGCGCTGTTTTTCAGGCCACCCTGCTTCAGCTGAGTTGGCCTGCCCCTTATGTGGGGTCTGGGCTCTGTCCAAACTGGTTTTGGGGGCTTTTGTTCTTTGGCAGCTTTTCTGCCTTTTCACCTTTTCGGAGGGTCAGGGCAAAGGAAAATGTCCACACCCAGACTTCTGCCCCAGGGCAGGGAAACCACAGTTTGCTCCTCTCTGAACCCTCCAGAACACAGAGTCTCCCTTTTTGTAAGCGCCTGCCAAAAACCCGCAGCCACCCACAGGCAGTGCACGCCCCCAGCAGCCCTCTCAGCGGTTGACTTAGGCCCCTGCTTGTCATTGCCCTTTGTGCTTCTAAAACTGTGACTGGTCCTGGGTCAGAGGCTGCCCCAGGTCTGCTCCTACATGCCCCCTAAGCTCCTGGATCCTGATTGAGCACTGTTATCAGGCCCTTCCCCTTCCGCCACTACTGCTCTGCAAGTTATCGCCGTCCCCGGCACAGGACGTTTTTGCAGTCCAGTGTTATATTACTTTCCAGGTTCCAGGTATGTCAGGTCCCTCCCCCTTCTGTTTATCTTCCGATATCAGCCCGCAGAATCACAGCTCCATCCTTCATACCTTGAAACTGAGGACTTTCTGCTTCCAGATATGTATTTCTGGATGTATATATCTGGAATATATATCCAGATATATATTCCTACATTTTACATCTCAGGCTGATGTTGTGGGTGTTCAGAATTGTCTGGTAGATATCCGGCTAAATTCAGGGGACCTGTTGAATTGGAATCCCCTTCTCCTCCGCCATCTCCTCCCCCCCCCCCCCCCCCCCCCCCCCCCCCCCGGGCATTTAGACCATTTCAATTCAAAGTAATTATTGATAGGTATGTACTTACTGCCATTTTGTTAACTGTTTTCTGGTTGTTTTTGTAGCTCTTCTCTGTTCCTTTTGCTCTCTTTCCTTGTGATTGACTTTCTTTAGTATTATGCTTGGCTTTTTATTTTTTGTGTGTATCTAGGTTTTTGGTTCGTGGTTACTTTGGGGTTCATATATAACATCTTAAGTATAGAGCAATCTAGGGGTGCCTGGGTGGCTCAGTCGTTAAGCGTCTGCCTTCAGCTCAGGTCATGATCCCAGGGTCCTGGGATGGAGCCCCGCATTGGGCTCCCTGCTCTGTGGGAAACCTGCTTCTCCCTCTCCTACTCCCCCTGCTTGTGTTCCCTCTCTTGCTATGTCTCTCTCTCTGTCAAATAAATAAAATCTTAAAAAAAAAAAAAAGAATAGAACAATCTATTTTAGGTTGATGGTCACTTAAGTTTGAACATACTCTAAAATAACTTCGTTTTTACTTTCTCCTCATTTTATATATATAATGTCATATTTTACATCTTTTTATTTTGTGATTTTTAAGATGTAGTTGATTTTAGAATTTTTGTATGTTAATCTTCATACCAGCTTTATAAGTGATTGCCTACTGCCTTTACTGTGTTTGCTTTTACTAATGAAATTTTTCCTTTCATGATTTTCTTCTAATTATGGCATTTTTTTTCCACTTAAAGTCTCCTTAAAATATCTTGTAAGGCCAGTTTAATGGTGATGAATTCCTTTAACTTTTTTTGTCTGAGAAACTTTTGATCTCTTTAATTATGAATGATAACTTTGCCAAGTATTCTTGGTTATATGTTTTTCCCTCTCAGCACTTTGAGTGTACCATGGTACTCCTTTATGTTTCTGCTGAATACTCAGCTGATAGCTTTGTGGGGTTTCCCTTATACATAACAAGTTGCTTTGCTTTTGCTGTTTTTAAAAGTCTCTCTTTATCTTTAATTTTGCCATATTAATTATTATGTGTTGTGCCATGGACATCGTTTGGTTCATCTTGTTTGGAATTGAACTCTCTGTGTATCCTAAACCTAGATGTCTGTCTCCTTCCCTAGTTAGGGAAGTTTTCAGCTATTCTTTCTTCACATAATTTTCTGCTTTCTCGCTTTTCATTCTGGGATCCCTGTAATCTTAATGTTTTCTCGCTTAATGTTGTCCAAGAGATCCGTGAACTTACCCTCATTTTCTTTAAATTCTTTTTTTCTCTTTGCTGTTATGCTGGGGCTTCCCTTTCCCTGTCTTCCAGGTGGCTGATCTGCACTTCTGCATCCTGTAATCTACTGTTGATTCCCTCTGTTGTATTTTTCATTTCAGTTATTGTGTTCTTCAACTACGATTAGTTCTTTTTTTAAAATTTAAATTGAATTAGCCAACATACAGTACATCGTTTCAGATGTAATGTTCAGTAATTCATCAGTTGCTTATATCACCCAGTTACATTTTCTATCTCCCTGTTGAAGTTCTCCTTGAATTCATCCACTATTTGCTCTAGTCTGGTGAGCATCTTCATGAACTTTACTTTGAAAAATTTTTTAAAGGATTTTATCCATCCATTTGACATAGAGAGAGAGCACACAAACAGGGGGAGCAGGAGAGGGAGAAGTGGGCTCCCTGCTCTTGATCCCAGAACCCTGTGACATGACCTGAGCTGAAGGCAGAGGCTTAACCAACTGAGCCAGGCGCCCTTACTTTGAGTTTTTATCAGGTAGATTACTTATCTCCATCATTTCACTTAGCTATTTTTCTGAGGTTTTGTCTTTTCTTTCATTTGCAGCATATTCCTCTGTCTCCTCATTTTGCTTGGTTTTCTTTGCTTCTGTAAATTAGAACAGCTACTTCTCCTGAAATTGTAGGAATGTACTTGTATAGTATTCCCCTGTGTAGACTCTATGTGCACTTTCATGGCTGCCATTCTCTATTTGGTCTTTTCTGTCTTTTGTTGTGAACAGGCTGTTCAGGCAGTCCTCAGTTTTTCCAAAGGAATTACTCTATAAATAGGTGTATATTTGGTGTGTCCATGGAGGAGGTGAATTCAGGGTCTTCCTATGTCACTATCTTGGACCCTTTCTTGCTGAGATTCTTTTTAAAAATTAAAGTATTTGCAGGCAGTTCATAGATACCTACTTTCTTTCAGGTTACTTACTTCAAATTTGTTCCTTTGGTGGTATCATATTTCCTTGATTTTTTTTTTTTAATGTTTCCTTGTCTTGATGTCTACACATTTGAAGGACCAGTCACTCTTCCAGGCTTTGTAGACTGGCTTTGGTTGGGAAAGACTTTCACATGTGAGTGGATATGAGTGCTTTGGCTGAGTTGAATGTGGCATCTTCAGCTTCAGGGTGGCACAACAGTGACTCTGGCTCTAAGGGGACACAGTGGTATTGAATATGGGCAGCTTTGTTAGCTCAGTCAGCATCATCAAAGACTGAAGATTTCCATGGGAGTAGCGAGGGCTGCTGGGGTTCTGCTCTCCCTTTCCTCTACATAAGGAGGTCACAGTTTAAGGGATCTCTCTTGGCACCAGGATCCAAGGCATGGACAACATTAGATAGTGACACCGGGGTCTGGGGCATGGGAATGCATGGTATTTGTACAGCCAGGGGGAAGGGGGGCTCACAGCATTGGCTTCTGCTCCAGAGGAGCACAGTGGCATGAACCCTGGGCAGCTCTGTCAGTTAGGGTCAGCATCAGTGAAGTCTGCACTAGACCCTGGTGGTGAATGGCAAGGACTGCTGGTGTCCTCAGTGATGAAGGCTGTTGGGGTCCTCCTGCTGTCCTCTGGCCTGTAGAGGGGGGTTGCTGATCACACTGGGCACCAAACCGCTGGGCTAGGGGATGGAGTGACACAGGTAGAATGCTTCCTTCACTTGCCTTTGTGTACATCCATGGATTTTGTGCTCCACTGGGTTGCTGCAGCTTCTTAATTTTATTCTGGCACTTTCCCAGATATTTTTATTTGTGGGTAGTTGTTATTGTTTTGTGTAAGAATGGGGTAGTGACTGCCTAGCCTGCCATCTGCTGTCACTCCTTGTTTAGTTCCTGTTATGGTTGAAAGACATATGATTGGATAAATACTCAACATTTTGCTTATCCATTCAGCCACTGGTGGTTTATAGTTTACAGTGTACAAGTCTGGCATTTCCTTGGTTAAATTTATTCCTAAGTATTTTATTCTATTTTTATTATGTTCAGTTAGCCAACATATAGTACATCATTAGTTTTTGATATAGTGTTCAGTGATTCATTACTTGTGTATAACACCCAGTGCTCATCACAACATGTGCCCTTCTTAATACCCATCACCTGGGTTACCCCATCCCTTCACCCCCCTCCCTTCTGTAACCCTCAGTTTATTTCCCCGAGTCCAGAGTCTCTCATGGTTTTTCTCCCTCTCTGATTTCTTCCCATTCAGTTTTCCCTCCCATCCCCTGTGGTCCTCTGCACTATTCCTTTTGTTCCACATATGAGTGAAACTATATGATAATTGTCTTTCTCTGCTTGACTTATTTCACTTAGCATAATCCTCTCCAGTTCCATCCATGTTGATGCAAATGGTAGGTACTCATCCTTTCTGATGGCTCAGTAATATTCTCTTATATTCTTTTAGATGCTGTTGTAAGTAGATGTTTTTTCTAAATTTTATTTTCTGATTGGTCACTGCTAGGTTATAGAAAACAACTGATTTTTGCACTGATCTAATATCTCGCAACTTTGCTGAATTTGTTAATTAGCTCAGATAGTGTTTTGTGAGTTCTTTAGGCTTTTCTATATATAGGATCATGTCACCTGCGAACAGAGAACTGTACTTCTTCATTTCCAATTTGGATGTGTTTATGTCTTTTTCTTGCCTACTCTGGCTAAAACTCCCAGTACAATGCTGAATAGAAAAGGCAAAAGCAAGCATCCATCCTTTCACCACTGAGTATAATGTTAGCTGTGGGTTTTTTGTACTCTTATTTTTTTTTTAAGATTTTATTTATTTATTTGACAGAGAAAGACACAGCGAGAGAGAGAGCACAAGCAGGGGGAGTGGGAGAGGGAGAAGCAGGCTTCCCACTGAGCAGGGAGCCCAATGCGGGGCTCGATCCCAGGACCCTGGGATCATGACCTGAGCTGAAGGCAGACGCTTAACGACTAACGACTGAGCCACCGAGGCGCCCCTTTTGTACTCTTTATCTTGTTTAGGACATGACCTTCAGTTCCTACTTAGATTATCTTTTTCCTATATGTGTGTGTGTGTTTTATATATGTATGTATTTTATATATATAAAATAAAAGAATGATAGATTTCATTAAAATTTTTTGTATCAACTGAGACAATCATGTCTTTTTCATTTTGACAGTTTTTATTTAAAGTCATATATATGATTACTTTATTACTGCATTCTCTCAGTTATTTCTTCCTTATATTTGCCCTTTTCCTTTTCTACATGGCGAGATTTGGCTTTACCTTCAAGGATCTTTTTGTGGTCTTTGTCTAGTTTTGGTCTAGTGGTAACCACCTTGCGAGGGTGAATGCTCACACGGATGGTTGTGCCATTGGCCTTCTCTCACTGTACTTGTTCAACGTAGGTGATATATTTTTTCCTGTAAACTTGGACTACTTTGCCAATTTGCTGACCTTTGTAGTGTCCTCACACAATCTGTACTTTATCATCCTTTCAGATGGGCATGGATCAAATGTCATACTTCGTCTCAGCTCTTTGGAAGAGGGGAAGACATAGTCGTGCATTGAGATGTCTGTTATGGTTCTTGCTCTGGTCAGAAGTCACAGAAGGATTGGAATTCATTTTGGCTGCTGGCACTTCAGCAATGGCCACAAAAGGGAAAAGCCATGTTTATTTTCTCCTTCATTCTATTAATGTCATATGTTATACTGATTAATTTTCATATCTTGAAACATCGTTCCATTCCTGTGATAAATCTCAATTCATCATGATGGATAATCCTCTTAATATGCTGCTAGATTTGGTTAGCAAGTATCTTTTTGAGGATATTTGCATCTGTGTGTGAGAAATAGGGAAATAATATCTATGTTTCCTGTGATATCTTTATGTGGCTTTGATGCCAGCGTAATATTGACATCATGGAATGTTCCCTCTTCTTTGATTTTTTGGAAGAGTTTGAGGATTGGTGATAATTCCATAAATGTTTGGTAGAATTCATTTGTAAAGCCCTTTAGTTCTGAGCTTTTCTTTGTTGGGGGTTTTTGATTACAGATTGCATCCCTTCACTTGATATAGGTCTGTTTAGATTTTCTATTTCTTTGAGTCAGTTTCGGTATTCTTTTTCTAGGAACTTGTTGATGTCATCTAAGTTATACAATTTGTTGGGATAAAACTGTTCATAGGATTCTCCTAAAATCCTTTTTCTTTCTGGAAGGTCAGTGGCAATGTCTCCATATTCATTTCTGAACTTATTAATTTGAGCCTTGTCTCTTTTTCTTGGTCCATCTAGCTAAAGGATTGCCAATTCTTTTTATCTTTTATAACATTTCTTTTTGAGCAGACCTACTAGTGATGAGCTTCTTTAGTTTTTCTTTATGTGAATATGTCTCAGTTTCCCTTCACTTAAAAAATTCTGGTAAAATACACATAAAATTTACAATTTTAACCATTTTTAAAAGCACAAGTCAGTGGCATTAAGTATATTCACATTGCTGTGCTACTATTACCACTATCATCCACAGAACTTTTTTCTTGCAAAACTGAAAATCTGTAATTATTGAATAATTCCACATTTCCCCCACCCCCAAAGCCCCAGCACACACCATTCTATTTTTTGTATTTATGAATTTAATTACTCAATGTACTTTATATTAAGTGGAATCATATAGTATATGTCCTTTTGCAACTGACTTACTTTACTTAGCATAATGCCTTGAGTTTAATCCATGTTGTAGCATGTGCCAGAATTCCCTTTTTTAAAAAGAAGAATATTAACTCACATGTATATACCATATTTTATTTATCAATTCATCTATCAATGAACACTTGGGTTTCTTTTACCCGTTGGCTATAGCAAATAATTCTGCTATGAACATGAGTGAAAAAATGATTCTTCATGTCTCTAATTTCAATTATTTGGGGTATATAATGGGAAGTAGAATTAAGGGATAATATGGAAATTCTATTTTTAATTTTTTGAGGAACCACCACACTATTTTCCATAGTGTGTGCCCCATTTTACATTCCCACCAACAGTGCACAGGTTTTTCAGTTTCTCTGTGTCTTTGCCAATACTTGGTATTTGCTTGTTATTTTTTTCTTTTTTATGGTAGCCATCTAGTGGGTATGAGGTGGTATTTTGTAGCTTTGATTTGCATTCCCCTAGTAATTACAGATGTTGAGCATCTTCTCAGGTGCTTATTGATTATATATATATATCTTTTTTGGAGAAATGTTTGTTGAAATCATTAGCTCAAATTTTAAAGGTTTTTTTCATGTTGTTGAAATGTAGCAATTCTTTATATATACTGTTATTAAGTCTTTATCAGATATTTGACTTGCAAATATTTTCTCCCATTCAGCAGGTTTCCTTTTCCCTGTGCTTATTGTATTCTTTGATGAAGTTTTTAATTCTGATTGATCCAGTTTATCTATTTCTTTTATTGCTTCCACTTTTGTATTATATCCAAGAAGTGATTGATAAGTCCCACATCATGAGGTTTTTTTCCCAACATTTTCTTCTAAGAGTTTTATAGTTACAGTTCTCACATTTAAGTTCTTTGATCCATTTTGAGTTAATTTTTATGTGATATAAGGTAACAGTCCAACTTCATTCTTTTGACTCTGATATTCATACAATTCCTGATTGTATGGTCTTGGCACTCTTGTTAAAAGTCATTTGGTTAGTATAATACTCTCTAGCTCCATCCATGTCACAGCAAATGGCAAGATTTCCTTATTTTTTATGTCTAATATTCTAGTGTATGTGTGTGTATATATGTAAATATACACCAACATCTTCTATATCCATTCATCAGTCAAGGGACATTTGGGCTTTTTCCATAATTTGGCTGTTGTTGAGAATGCTGCTGTAAACATCAGGGTGCACGATCCCTTTGAATTAGTATTTTTGTAGTCTTTGGTTAAGTAGTAGTAGTTGCATGTAAGTGTCAAATTGCTAAATTCTACACCTGAAACTAATATTACACTGTATGTTAAGTAACTGGAATTTAAATTAAAACTTTAAAAAAATTTGGTGATATATGTAAGGATTTATTTCTGGGTTTCTATTCTATGTCATTGTCTATATGCCTGTGTTTATGCCAGTACTATGATTTTTTAACCACTACAATTTTGTAGATTAATTTGAAATAAAAAAGTTCGAGACCTCAAACTTTGTTTCTTTTCAAGGTCATTTGGTTTTGACAATTTAAGTCTATTAAATTCCATATGAAATTTCAGGTGGATTTTTCTCTTTCTGAAAAAATTGGAATGTTGAAAGAGATTGCATTTAATCTGTACAGTGTTGAAAGAGATTGCATTTGGTAGGCAATACTGACATATTAAGAATGTTACATCAATCTGTGAACACAGGATGCCTTTACGTTTATCGCTTTTTCAAGCCCAGCTAGTATATTCATAATCATTATTCTGAACTGTAGTTCCAACATCTTATATCCGTACTGATTATGTCCCTGGCAGTCAGTACTGCCTCTTGTTCTCTTTTTTGAGGTGAGTTTTTCTGTCTTGTTATTCTGTCCAAAGAAGAATAGGTGAAGGAGAGAACAAAATACTAGAATGGCAACAGTGACCCCAGAGAAATAT
Organism: Mirounga leonina; assembly: GCF_011800145.1. Taxonomy (NCBI): domain Eukaryota; kingdom Metazoa; phylum Chordata; class Mammalia; order Carnivora; family Phocidae; genus Mirounga; species Mirounga leonina. The sequence continues at coordinate 19,702,219 of NW_023270615.1, forward strand.
ACAAGAAACAGATCAGAAGAGACCCAAAACCAAAAAAAAAAAAAAAAAAAAAGGATATAATCAGACAGGTGAACAGAATAGAGCAATACACTGGATCCTGTGTATATTTTGGTCCATTTGTTAGAAAACTAGATCCCAAAATTGTAAAGAAAGGAAAACATATATGTACAAAAATAAAATTAAATACAATAAAAGGATAGAATGTAACTGCAAAAATGAAAATTAAAAGAGAAAAAAGAAGGAACATAAACAGGTGAACAGAACAGGGCAATACGTTATGTCTTGAGTGTATTTTGGTCAGTTTGTTAGAAGATACTGTATCTCAAAACTGTAAAGAAAGAAAAACATATATATACAAAAATAAAAAATACATTGAAAGGATAGAATGTAACTATGAAGATGAAAATTAACAAAGACTTTAACAAAACAAAAAGAAAAAGATAAAAGGAGAATATGATCAGACAGGTGAAGAGAACAGGCCCATACACTAGAAACACACATATACACACAATATAAATCAAATACAATGAAAGGATAGAATGTAACTGTAAAAATGAAAATTAAATATTTTTTAAAAAGTTGATAAAATAAGAAATTGGTTGAAAAAGGAAAGAGAAAAAAAATTAAAATTGAAAGATTAAAGAATTGTGGGGGCACCTTGGTGGTTCAATTGATTATGTGTCTGTCTTTGGCTCAGGTCATGATCCCCGGGGTCCTGGGATCGAGCCCTGCATCAGGCTCCCTGTTCAGTGGGGAGCCTGCTTCTCCCTCTCTCTCTGCCTGACACTCCCCTTGTTTGTGCTCTCTCTGTCAAATGAATAAAATCTTGGGGAAAAAAAAAGAATCATGGGGAAAAACCATGTGTTCTATATGCTATATTCCCCTAGTGCTAAAGTTTTGCAGTTCTCAGTGATTGGTAAACTTGGTCTTGGCTGGATGTTCTTGCTGATCTTCTGGGGGAGGGGTCTGTTGCGTTGATTTTCGAGTGTTTTCCCTGGGCAGAATTGCACCACCTTTGCCAGGGGGCCAGGCTAAGTAATCTGTTCCAGATTGCTCTATATGGCTTTTGTTCTCTGAAGGCTTTCCACCCCGCTTTAGAGGATGAGAATGAAAATGGCGACCTCCCAATCTCCAGCCCTGGAACCAAGAGCTCGGGGCCCCACTCCTCAGTGCACCCTCAGGAAAAAATCACTCCTGTCTCCCTAGTCTCTGTCTGCACTCTGTGCTAACTCAGCCTGTGACTGAGTGTATCTCAGGTACGTGACCCCATTTCAAGTCTCCAGACCCTGCAGACTCCTGTGGTGTGTACCTGCACCACTCCTCCCAGGGAAGGAAGGGGGTTCTCGCTGGTTCTGCTGTTTGTTGGGCCCCTGCTCAGAGAGCAGTCGCCTGACCATGCCATGGTTCGCAGTTTATGGCAACCCCAAGCTTAGAGCCCACTCCTGGGCTCGCTGATGGCAGCTGGCTTTCCCCGCTCTAATGCCTGGGAACTCTGCCACACTCAGGCACCCCTGTCTTCATATGACCCTGAGGATCCTGACACCACACTCTCCCACCTAGGATTCCACCCTGCTTCACCACCTGAGTGCCTTTCAGGCAGGGACGTCCCTCACCCAGCTGACTTTCTGCTGCTATATCATTTTCTGATAGCTGGCTGACAGGGGCTCCCTCCCCCCATGGTTTATCTTCCCATATATTGCCTCAGATTCACTTCTCTGCACCTCCTACCTTGCAGAAAGTGGTCACTTTTCTATTTGTAGAGTTGCAGCTATTTCTTAGATATCTGGTTGAGTTTGCAGGTGTTCAGAATGATTTGATAGCTATTTAGCTGAATTCCTGGGACCAGACGAAACTAAGGTCTCCTACTCCTCTGCCATCTTGGACTCTCTCTTCTGTAGGTTGACTTTTAGTTTTGTTGACTGTTTCCTTTGCTGTGCAAAAGTTTCTTTTCCTGATGAAGTCCCAGTAGTTCATTTTTGCCTTTGTTTCCCTTGCCTTTGGAGACATGTCTAGCAAGAAGTTGCTGTGGCCGAGGTCACAGAGATTGCTGCCTGTGTTCTCTTCTAGGATTTTGATGGATTTCTGTCTCAGAGTTAGGTCTTGCATCTATTTTGAGTTTATTTTTGTGTATGGTAAGAAAATGGTAGTTTCATTCTTCTGCATGGTGTAAGAAAATGGTACAGTTGCATTCTTCTGCATGTCCAATTTTCCCAACATCATTTGTTGAAGAGACTTTTTCCCATTGGATATTCTTTCCTGCTTTGTTGAAGATTAGTTGACCATAGAGTGAGGGTCCAATACTGAGTTCTCTGTTCCATTAATTTACGTGTTTGTTTTTGTGCCAGTACCATACTGTCTTGATGATTACAGCTCAAAGTCTGGAATTGTGATGCCTCCAGCTTTGGTTTTCCTTTTCAACATTACTTAGGCTATTTAGAGTGTTTTCTGGTTCCATACAAATTTTAGAATTATTTGTTCCAGATTTGTGAAAAATGCTGGTGATTTTTCTGATACGGATTGCATTGAATGTGTAGATTGCATTGGGTAGCACAGACATTTTAACAATATTTTTTCTTCCAATCCATGAGCATGGATTTCTTTGTGTCTTCCTCAATTTCTTTCATAAGTGTTCTATGGTGTTCAGAGTACATACACATTCTTTCCCTCTTTGGTTAGGTTTATTCCTAGGTATCTTATGGTTTTTGGTGCAGTTGTTAATGGGATGGATTCCTTGATTTCTTTTTCCCCGGCTTTGTCATTGGTGTATAGAAATGCAGCTGACTTTTGTCTATTGATTTTTATATCCTGCCACTTTGCTGAATTCCTGTATCAGTTCTAGCAAATTTTTTGTGGAGTCATTCGGGTTTTCTACATAGACTGTCTTGTCATCTGTGAAGAGTGAAAGTTTGACTTCTTTGCTGATTTGGATGCCTTTTATTTCTTTTTTGTTATCTGACTGCTGAGGCTAGTATATCCAGTACTGTGTTGAACAACAATGGTGGGAGGGGACATCCCTGTCATGTTCCTGACCTTAGGGGAAAAGCTCTTCAGTTTTTCCTATTGAGGATGATAAGCACAATGGGTCTTTCATATATAGCTTTTTTGATATTGAGGTATGTTCCCTCTATCCCTACACTGTGGAGAGTTTTTATCAAGAAAGGATCTATATTTTGTCAAATGATTTTTTCTGCATCTATTGAGAGGATCATATGGTTCTTGCCCTTTCTTTTATTAATGTGGTGTATCACATTGATTGATTTGTGAATGTTGAACCACCTTGCAGCCCAGGGATAAATCCCACTTGGTTGTGGTGAGTAATCCTTTTCGTGTACTGTTGGATCCCAATTCCTCTAGGAAGCCATCTGGCCCTAGACTCTTGTTTTGGGGGAGCTTTTTGATTACTGCTTCAATTGCCTTGCTGGTTATGGGTCTGTTCAGATTTTCTATTTCTTCCTGTTTTCAGTTTGGGTAGTTTATATGTCTCTAGGAATGCATCCATTTCTTCCAGATTGCCTAGTTTGTTGGCATATAGTTGCTCATAATATGTTCTCACCATTGCTTATATTTCTTTGGGTTGTGATCTCTTTCATGATTTTATTTATTTGGGTCCTCTCTCTTTTCTTTTTGATAAGTCTGGCTAGGGGTTTATCGATCTCCTTAATTCTTTCAGAAAACCAGCTCCTAGTTTCATTGATCTGTTCTACTGGTTTTTGTTTTGTTTTGTTTTGTTTTGTTTTAATTTCTATCTCATTGATTTCTGCTCTAATCTTTGTTGTTTCTCTTCTCCTGCTCGATTTAGGTTAATTTGCTGTTTTCTCCAGCTCCTTTAGGTGTAAGGTTAACTTGAATATTTGAGATGTTTCTTGTTTCTTGAGGAAGGTCTGTATTGCCATATACTTCCCTCTTAGGACCGCCTTTGCCACATCCCAAAGGTTTTGAACTGTCATGTTTTCATTTTCACTTGCTTCCATGTATTTTTAAAATTCTTCTTTAATTTCCTGATTGACATTCATTTAGTAAGATGCTCTTTAACCTCCATGTGGTTGTGGTCCTTCCAAATTTTTTCTTGTGGTTGACTTCAAAATTTAACGAACTGTGGTCTAAAAATATGCATGGTATAATCTCAGTCTTTTTGTACTGGTTGAGACCTGATTTGTGATGCAGTATGTGATCTGTTTTGGAGAAGGTTCCATGTGTACTCGAGAAGAATGTGTATTCTGGTGCTTTAGGATGAAATGCTCTGTATATATCTGTGAAGTCCATCTGGTCCAGTGGATCATTCAAAGCCCTTGTTTCCTTGTTGATTTTCTGCTTAGATGATCTGTCCATTGCTGTGAGTGGGGTGTTACAGTCCCCTACTATTATTGGATTATTATCACTGAGTTTCTTTAATTTTGTTATTAGTGGTTTATATATTTGTCTGCTCCCAAGTTAGGGGCATAAATATTTACAATTGTTAAGTCTTCTTATTGGATAGATCCTTTTATTATTATATAGTGTCCTTTTTCATCTCTTATTACAGTCTTTGGTTTAAAATCTAGTTTGTCTGATATAAGGATGGGTATTCCAGCTTTCTTTTGATATCCATTGGCATGATTAATTGTTCTCTACCCCCTCACTTTCAATCCGGAGGTGTCTTAGGGTCTAAATGAGTCTCTCATAGGCAAATTATCTATGGGCCTTTTTTTTTTTTTTTTTAATTCATTCTGGTACCCTATGTCTTTTGATTGGGTCAGTTAGTCCATTTACATTCAGAGTGAATACTGAAAGATATGAATTGAATGCCATTGTATTACATGTAGTACCTATAAAGTCGCTGTTCCTGTATATTGTTTCTGTTCCTTTCTAGTCTTTGTTACTTTTCGTTTCTCTCTCTGCTTAAAGGGTCCCCTTTAACATTCTTGCTCGGCTGGTTTAGTGTTCACAAATTCCTTTAGTTTTTGTTTGTCCTGGAAATTCTCTCTTCTATTCTGAATGACAGCCTTATAGATAAAGTATTGTTGGCTGTATATTTTTCCCATTTAGCACAGTGAGTATATCATGTTAGTCCTTTCTGGCTTGCCAGGTCTCTGTGGACAGGTCTCCTGCCAGCCTTTTGTGCCTACTTTTGTAGGTTAAGGATTTTTTCTCCTGAGCTTTCAGGATTCTTTCTTTATCTTTGCATTTTGTAAGTTTCGTTACAATATGTCATGGTGTTGACCTGTTTTTGTTGATTTTGAGGGGAGTTCTCTGTGCCTCTTGGACTTGAATGCCTATTTCCCTCCCTAGATTAGGGAAATTTTCACCTATAATTTGTTCAAATAAACCTTCTGTCCCCTTTTCCCACTCTTCTTCTTCTGGGACTCCTGTGATACAGATTATCATTTTGGTTTATGGAATTGCTGAGTTCCCTAAGTCTACCTTCATGATCTAATTATTTTCTTTCTCTCTTCTTTTCAGCTTCATTATTTTCCATAATTTTTTTCTTCTATATCACTCTCATCTCTTCTGCTTCTCCAATCCTTGGCAGTGATTATATCTAGTCTGTTTTGCATCTGAGTTATAGCATTTTTTACATCAGTCTGACTAGTTTTTACATCATTTATCTCTGCAGCATGTTTCTCTGCTGTCTTCTATGCTTTTTTTTTTTTCAAGTCCAGCTAGTAGTCTTATAACTATTGATCTACGTTTTTTCAGATATATTGCTTATATCTGCTTTGAGCAAGTCCGTGGCTGTGATATCTTCCTGACCTTTGTTTTGGGGAGAATTCCTCCTTCCTGTCATTTTGGCTAAGTTTCTATATTTTGAGTCTTATGAAAGCTTGTTATGTTTCGTGCACCTCAAAGTAATGCTATATTAAAAAGAGGTCATTCACTGTCCAGGGCTTGGCACTTCAGAAAGTGTTTCTGGTGTATACTGTGTGCACTCTGCTGTTGAGTTTTGACTGCTCTTTCCCAGTGGTCCATCCTCTACAGAGTTCCTCTTTGCCTGGGGAGTGTTTGGACCATTAACTAGGTTTACTTTATTTGTTAAGATAAGCTTGGAAAAGAAAAAAAAAAGAAAAAAAAAAAAAAGCCTGATCCAAGACCAGAGAAAAGGAAAAGGAACAAAAAAGCAAAGAAACAAAAAACGATAGGCCTGATTCTAAAGAATAAGAAAGAAGGTGAAAGAGTAAGGAAAGAAGAAGAAAAAAAAATCAAAAGCCTGACCCAAAAAATAAGAGAAGGAAACAAACCAAGAAGTGAATAAGAAATTATAAGCCTGATACCAAAAAAAGTAAAAAAGAAAAATGTACACATATATAATAAAAGATTAAAAAATAAGAAATTAAAAAAATGAAAAACTTTAAAAAATGAAAAAGAAACCCTGGTCCTATTTCCACCAAAACTGAAGCTCACACGCTTTGTAGCACTCTTTAATTGATAGACTTGGTACATGGCAGGGGCCTGTGTTGGTCTTATGAGGGAGTGTTCTTCTGGGCTGGCTCATAAATAGTGTTGCCCTTGTAAAGATGACCCTGTCAGGTGCAGGAGGTGCAGAGTTTGGTGTAAGCAAGTCCAGCCTCCACTGGAGGTGCTGTGCTTCTCTTTGAAGTCTGATTGTGCTGGTGGGCAGGCAGAGGGAGAGGTGATGAAGGAGGAAGATGACGTCACCCCACCCTCTTGTCCCTAGGGAGGGCAAATCGTGGCTGCCACTCTTCAGGAGGCCCTCATAGAAAAATGAATAGTCTCCTGCGTCCTGGGCTTTTGTCAGATCTCTGCCCTTAACCTGTCTGTGCCTGGGCCGTCAGCATGTCTGGCACCACAGATCTGCTGTATATTATCTCTGGCCAATGGCTAGGATTCAAAACTCTAAATTTTATAGTGCCTAACAACGTATGGATCCATTTCCCTCCTCTGAAGGAGAGCCCTGTGGCACACCCGGCACCATCCTGTCCCAGAAAAGCAGTTGCACAGTGCGCATATGGTGGCTAGATTCTATTGTGATGAACAGCAAAAAGCTGTGACCGAGTTATCCATCGTCTGTGCACGCCTCAGTCCCCTACTCTGTTCTGTCCTGGAAGAGCAGTCACACAGCAGCTTGAGTCTATTGTGGCACACAGTGAAACTCTGCAATCAAGTTATCTGCAGTCTGCGTGTGTCACTGCTTTCTGTCAGTTCTGTCCCAGAAAAGCAGCCACCCGGTGTGCACATGGTGGCTTAAATCTATTGTGGCTCATAGCAAAAAACTGCTACTAGGTTATCTGATCTCTCTGCACACCTCTTTCCCTGCTATTAAACTCCACTCAATGGCTCCCAGCTGGCCTTTTGTCTTTGGAGAGGCAAATTACACTCTCCCAAATGTGCTCCAGGAAGGGGAACTTCTCTCCTAGTGTGACGCAGGGGATCCCCCCACTGTGGCTTATTGTGCAAACCCTATGTGCTGCACTCCCTCCTGCTCTCTCCCTGACTTTGCTCCACAAAAAGGGTTCCCTCCCCTTCACTGCCTTGCGACTTCCCTCTTCCCCAATTCACCACTCTGAACCTCGCATCTGCCATGTTCTCTCCCTCCAGTTGTGCAGATTGTTTTCTTAATCCTCAGGTTGTATTCCTAGTTCAAAATAGTTTCCTGTTGATCTAGCTGTGTTTGAGGGATAAGGCAAGCTCAGAGTCTCCCTACTCTGCCATCTTAACTCCTCCCTCTAGGTTTAGTTTTGATAGAAAGTTGTATACAAAAGCTTTATATATTTACTTCTCTTCCTGTACACAACTAAGTTATTGATGTCAAAATTTGTATCTTCTTATATTGTGAATCTCTTAACATATTTATATATTTTTATTTTTGTCTATTCTATATTAGATTGATTTTCTCACCACTATTACAGTATTTTAGTAGTCTGTATTTTTCTGCATATTTACCTTGACCAGTGAGTATAATACCTTTATTTGCTCTCCTGTTGCTGTTTAGCATGCTTTCTTTTCAACTTGAAGAATTCCCTTTAGCATTTCTTGTAAGAAAGGTCTAGTGGTGAATGAACAACTTCAGCTTTTGTTTATCTGGGAAAATCCTTCTCTCTCCCTTGCTTTTGAAGGATAGTTTTGCCACATACAGTGTTCTTGGTTGGCAGTTTTTTTCTTTGAGTGTTTTGAGTGTATTGTCCCACTACCTTCCAGCCTGCAAGGTTTCCACTGAAAAATCTGCTCAAAATCTTATGGGGGACCTTATTCATGAAGTTGCTTTTTTCTTGTTTTTAAAATCCTTTGTCTTTTGACAATTTGATTATAATGCTTCTTGGTGTGCAGTTCTTTGGATTCCACTAACTTGATTCTGTTAAGCTTCCTCGATTTGGATGTCCATTTCCTTCCCTAGATTTGGGAAGTTTTTGGCTATAATTTCTTTGAATAAAATTCGGCATTATGTGCCTTGATATTTGAAGCCATCAGGACTTCAAATGGCATACTGGCAAGTTCTCTCCACTCTTCTCTTTGTCTAACAACCCTCCTTATCAGAGACTAGGTACAGTGCCTTATTCATGAGAAGTAGGTTTCAGTTCCCTGATAGCCCATAGAGTTACTCAAACAAAACAATAACATAATCCTGTGGAAACCAGAGGACTGCAAAGCCTGTCTCCCATCATGGAAGGATTGGTGCTTTGTTTCTACTAGAATAGACAGTCTATTAGATATGGTTTTGTCTTCAGTGCGTGCATTGCTTTTGCCAAAACTACCACATGTGGATTTACAGAATGTCTTATCCACCCTCATGGTATTCCAAACAGCATTGCTTCTAGTCAAAGAACTCACTTCACAGCAGATAAAGAATGTGAATGGGCTAACACATGGAATTCACTGGTCCTATCATTTCCCCACAATCCTGAAGTAGTTGCCTGAAGTGAACTGGCCTTTTGAAAATTCATTTACAGTGCCAGCCTAGGTGGCAGTACTCTGCAGGGCTGGTGCAGTGTACTCCTAGCAGCTGTATATACTCTAAATCTGCCTTCAGTACATAATGTTGTTTTCCCACAGTCAGGATTCACTGGTCCAGGAATCAAGGGGTGGAAATGGGAGTAGCTCTACTCACTATTAACCATTGAGATCCTCTAGAAAAATTTTGCCTCTACCAGGAGACAACAATAATTCTGTTGACCTGGAAATTGAGACTCCATCTCCCCCAGCCACTTTCAGATCCTCATGCCTCTCAATAGGCAAAAAAGAGATCACTGTAGTGGTAGGGGTGATTGGTCCTGAATATTAAGGAGAAATTGGGCTGCTACTACAGAGTGGAGTTAAGGAAGGAGAGTGTCCAGAACATAGGAGATACCCTAGGACATCTCTCATGTCCTGTGATTAAAGTCAATGGAAAATTACAAATCAGGCAGAACTACTAATGGCCCATTGAGAAATGAAAGTTTGGGACACCTCATCTGGCAAAGAACCACGAGGTGAGGGGCTTACTGAAGGCAAAGAGAATACAGAATGGGTAGTGGAATAAGCTAGATATAAATACCAGCTACAACTACATGACCAATGAACTCTGTACAACCAAAAATGAACTAGCATTTCCCTACAAAGTTGTATCACATTAGGCAGAAGTATGACTTTGTTATCTTTATTTGGAGAATATGGTTTAAAGAGATGTATGTAGGTGTCAAGTTGACCAAGGGTGGGCTGTGATGGATAATTCTATGTGTTAACTTGGCTAGACTATAGTACCTACTTATTTAATCAAATACAAATCTAGGTATTTCTGTGAAGGCATTTTGTAGATGTAGTTAAAACATCTACCATCAGTTGACTTTAAGTAGAGATTACTCTTAGAAGTGTGGGTAAGTCTCATCCAGTGAGTTCAAGGCCATAACACCAAAATCTGAGGTTTCCCAGATAAGAAATTATGCCCTAAGCATGCTTACTTGCTTTTTTTTTTGCCTATTTACTCCTCTGGGAATCACGAGTTTATTCTTTATATCTGAATTTATCTCTGTATTTTGTTTATTTGTGCTTCCAAGCATACTTTTCACTGGGTTTTTAGCCTGCTGGCTTGTCCTGCAGATTCAGATCTGTCAGCGCCTTAATCATATGAGCCAATTCCTTAATAAACACACACACACACACACACACACACCTATTGGTTCTATTTTTCTGGAGAACTCTAATACACTGAAGTTTCTTTGCTTTCTGTTTCATTTAGTTTCTGCCATTAAATACTTTTTTTATGTTCTTTTTCCTTGAGCATTTACTTATTTTTCCAACTTTCTGAGTGAAATGCTCATTTATTTCCAATATTAGTGTCAAATAGTGGTATCTTGGCTATTGATTTTCCTTTAGCATTTTAGTTCTCTATTTATGATATATATTGGGTTCATTGTTATCAAGTTATAAACGTTATTAGGCTTCCACTATGATTTCATTTCTTGACACATGAATTAATAGAATTTTGTTTAGTTTTCTAAGCATAAGAGGCTTTTTCTTATTTGTAATTTTATCGTATTTTGGTCTAGGAAATGTTAACATCAGCCCCCAGATGTTCATTTTGTATTTTTGTTCATCTTTTATTTTTCAAGATAAGTTATATACATTAAAATTGTATGATTTTCTAGAATTCCCGTGCTGGGGAGTGGGCATATATGTTAGTACAATGTGTCCTATTTCAGGGATCCTGATGTTTTATGAAAGGGGAAAAAAAACCCCAATATTTTTACTTTAGAAGTTGTGATAGAAGAGCTGAAGTTGGAAATGGGGAGTTTCTAATATTTGATTTCCCTCTGTACCCTGAATATTCTACGTTATGTCACTTATTTCTTAAAAAACAAACAAAATGCACAAAACCCTAAATGGTAGATATTATTACCAGTTTCAAGGATGACAAATATCTGTCCCTTGGATAGAATAAATATGAGTCATGTGCTTGGCTTGCAGGTATGTACACAAAAACATGGCCTCCGATATCCTGAGTCATGTATCTATTTGTGCTGCCTCTTCTCTTCCTGGAGCAATTCTTCTGAGAGTTACTAGCACATTTCAGTCTGGTTCCTTCTGGAATGGAGCCAGGAGACCAGAGAGGGGATGGTGCTGATTGCAAAACCCTATCCCTTCCAGGAGACCCAAGAGTGAGTAAGTAGTGGTTTGCTGAGGAAACCAGAATCTTCTTACACAGACTGAAAAGAAAGACCCCTTCATTCTATGCTCAGCTGGGCCAACCATAGGCCAGGCCTTCAGAGCCTCCAAAAGATTGTGTGGATTTAATAGAAAAAAAATTGTGTCCCATCTTTCTACCATTTTTAAAAAAGAAGGTGATTGGAGTTTTTTGTTCTCATATGGAACAGAAGCAGCACCACAGTTGCTTGGAATAAGAAAGGCCCATTTTCTATTCTGATCCCCCAAAACACACCACCACACAAACTTCCCTTGTGGCTTTCAGCTCTAGCCCTGGGAGATATAGCTAAGGCCACTGCACTTTATTGGAAATGTGGTGCTTATGAGGCCTAAGCATTTTTTTTCCTTTTTTGGGTAAAGTTTTGAGTTTATGTACAATTACTGAAGTACGACTTATTGGTCTGAAAAGTTATTCAGCACAAGAGCAGTAGTAGATCTTAAAAGTTCCTGAAAAAGAAATCTCCAGGTCCAGATGGTTTCATTGGAATATTTTACTGAACATTCGAAGAAGGATTATTAATACCAGGGTTATATAGTCTCTTCCAGAAAAGAGGAGGAACATTTCCTAACTTATTTTATGAGGCCAATACTAACCTAATAGCAAAAGCAGACAGAGAAAATGTAAGAGTATAAAACTACAGACCAGTATCTCTCATGAAGATGCACACAAAAATTCTCAAAATTAGCAAATAGAACCCAACCATGTATAAAAAGAATTATATTATGAATTCAGTTTTCTTAGTGGTTATGTAAACACTCTGATCTAGAGTTTTGGGATGTGGTTTTTGAGGAATTGGTCGACTTCTTCAAAGATACAGAATTCATGACAGTAGTAAAATTGTTCATAGCACTCCCTTAACCCTTTTGATGGCTACCAGATCTGTAGTGATATCCCATTTCATTCCTGATTTTGATAATTTTTTTTTTTAAGATTTTATTTATTCATGAGAGATAGAGAGAGCGAGGCAGAGGCAGAGGGAGAAGCAGGCTTCCCGCAGAGCAGGGAGCCTGATGCGGGACTCGATCCCAGGACCCTGGGATCATGACCTGAGCTGAAGGCAGATGCTTAACCGACTGAGCCACCCAGGCATCCCAGATAATTTGTGTTTTTGCTCTAATTTTTGTCATTCTTACAAGAGGTTAGTCAAGTTTATTTTACTTTTTAGAGAAACAGCATTTTATTCCTTTGATTTATCTATTTTTCTGTATGAACTACATTGATCTTTGCTCTTTATTCTCCCTATCCATTTGCTTCCTTTGGGTTTGTTCTACTTCTGAAGTTTCTTTAGGTATAAATTTGTTACTGGTTTGAAACATTTTTGTATGTATGATGTATTTACTGCTATATTTCCTCCTCATGGCGTTAGCTGCATCCCACAGATTGAGATGTTGTATTTCATTTTCATTCAGTGCAATATATTTTTTATTTCCTTTGAAACAACTTCCTGTTTGACCCATGGTTTAGTATGATGTTGTCAAATTTCAGAGTCTTTGTAAATTTTCCTGTTGTTACTTATGTCTAGTTTGATTCAACTGTAAAGAATATACTCTTTATTATTTTAATTCTTTCAAATTTGTTGAGGTGTGTTTTATGGACCAGAATATGGACTGTCTTGGTGAATACTCCACTGGTGTTTGAAAAACAAACATATTTTGTTGTTTTTGGATGGAGTGATATATATGTCAGATCCTGGTGCTTGATTATGGTGTTCAGCTCTACTACATCCTTGTTGATTTTTGTTCTGTAGTTCTCAGTTGCTGAGAACTCAACAATAATGACGAATTTTCTCAAAATCTGTTTCAGCTCTATCAGTTTTTGCTTCATGCATATTTGTTATTTGGTTCATTCACAGAATTGTTATACCATCCTGGTGCATTGATTCCTGTATTATATAACACCCCTCTTTGTCTCTGGTCAGTTTCTTTGCTGTGACGTCTATTGTATTTGATATTAATATGGGAACTTATGCTTTTTAAGATTGATTGCATGGTGTATATTTTCCCACCCTTTTTACTTTCAATCTATGTCACTGAACTTAATAAACAGTGTATAGTTGGGGAGTTTTTTTTAAATCCACCCTCACCAATCTTTGTCTTCTGATAGGTGTAATTAGAACCAGTCTTAAGGTAATTAATTACTGATGTGTTAGGGCTTAAGTTGGCCATTTTATTACTGAATTTAAATTTGTTTCCTCTAGGTCTCATTTTTCTGTTTCTCTTTTCTGTGGGTTATTTGGTAAGATTCCATTTGGATTCATTCTTCATGTATTTTAGTGTATCTCTTTGTATAGTTTTCTTAGTGGTTGCTCTGGGTATTACAATACACATAAGTCCTTATCACAGTCTCTCAGTATATTACCATTTGGAGTGAAGTGTGAAAATGTTATTTTTGTTTAGGGCCTTTTTCCCATTTTTAAACGTTGTTGTCTAGAGTATGAGGTGATAGTATAACTTTTGCTTCAATCATCACATGTAATTTTAAAAACGTGGGTAGAAGGAGGGCCTGTTTTATGTAGTCATATTTGTGCTCTTTTCATGGTATTTTCTTTCTTCCTGATGCTCCAGTATTTCTTTTATTATTTTCTCTGTTTAAAGAACTTTCTTTTAGCCGTTTTTTAAGGTCAGGTCTGCTAGCAACAAATTCTTAGTTTTCTTTCATCTGGGAATGTGTTTGTTAATTTTGCCTTCATTTTTGAAGGATGGTTTTGGCAGATATTTGGCAGATATTTGGCAGATATGCAGAAGACTGCAGTTAACAGTCTTCTTTCAGCACTTGGAAGAAAAATGTTATGCTACATCCTTGTGACTGCCATGATTTCATGAGAAATCTGCTGTCATTTGAATTGGTGTCCCCCTATGGGTAATGAGACATTTCTCTGGGGTTGCTTTCAAGGTTTTTTTGTTTTGTTTTGTTTTTAGATTTCAGAATTTTAATTATGATGTCTTAGTATGGACTTCTTCCGATTTATGTTATTTGGTGTTCACTTGGCTTCTTGAATCTGCACATTTATGTTTCTTGCCAAATATGGGATGTTTCTGGTCATTTCTTCAAAATATTTCTTCAAGTATTTTCTCAATCCTACTTCCTTTCTCATTTTCTGGGACTTGACACAAATGTTAGCTTTTTTTGTTCTTGTCGCAAAGATTTTTTTTTCAGTCTTTCTTCTCCATTGTTCAGATTTGCTAAATTCTATTAATCTGCCCTCAAATTCTACAATTACATTTTCTGTCATATCAACTCTACCATTAAGCCCATCCAATGAGCTTTTAAATTCTCTATTTTTTAGTTCTATAATTTTCAGTTGAACTTTGGTGTAACTTGTTTTTGTTTTTTGTTCTTGAGATCTTGTATTTTTTCATTTGTTTCAAGAGAACTTGTGATTGCTCAAAGCATTTTTATGATGGCTGCTTTAATATCCCTGTCAAATAGTTCCAGCATCAAACTTATCTCAGTGTTGGTGTGAGTTGATTGTCTTTTCTCATTTAAGTTGTGATTTCCTGGTTTTTGGTATGATGAGTAACTTTCTATTGCATCCTGCACATTTAGCTGTTAAGAGACTCTGGGTCATATTTAAACCTTTGATTTTAGCAGGCAGTCACCCTGCTTTTAGGTTAGCTCCCAGATTGCAGCCTATGATCCAATGACAGTATAGTTTTCAGAACTCTTGCAATGCTGTTTAGGTCTACTTGGCTTATTTGGTACCAAAAGGGAAGCAAAAGCTTCACAGGTTGAGCTGTTAAATGTGTCAGGATCCCCATTTCCAGTGCCTCCTGGCAACCTGTTGTCTGCCAGTAAGGGAGATGGATCTCTTCTTGGGCTGGGCAGTTTAGCAGGGATGTCCTTGCTGGTGCCACCCAGCTAAGTGTCTTGCTTAGATGGGGAATCTCAGGTCTCTAGAGATAGAGTACTTCCTGGAACAGGTGTTTCTGTGGCAGGACCGACCCTCCCTGGCTATGTTGGGTCTAGGTTGGGGAGGGGAGTCTCAACCCTGTGAGATAAGAAAGCATTTCCCTTAATCATTCCCACCTGCTGGTGCTGCTGGGCTCACCTGGTGTTGTCAGCAGGACTTCTGTTCCATCCAGGGAGGAATGGACCTACCTGGGCTGTCTTTTGGTAGTTTGGGAGCCATAAAACACTGTGCCACTTTGTTCTGTGGGGTGGGGGATGTAAGAAGCACTAATTACAAGGTGCGTTCTCCAGGAGATAGAGCTTAATTCCCTTGTCTTGGAGTATGGACTGGACTTACAGATTACTTCCAACTAATGGGGTATGGAAAGAGAAATGGCAAGTTTATAGTGGAGAGTCCTGGTAGCCACCACTTTTACAAAGTGACCAAGGTTACATCACCATGAATAAATCTTGTTGGTATCATGTACCCTTTAATATGATATAGTAAGGATATTTCACTTCTGTGGTAGTCTAGAAAATCTATAATGCAAATCTAGTAATGAGAAAATATCACACAATTCCAAACTGTGAGGTTCTATAAAATATTTGACCAGCTCTCTTTAAGTATCCAGGTCATGGATGACAGAGGAACTGTCATAGATTGGAGGAGACTAAAGAGACATGAGAATAAATGCAATATGGGATCCTAGACTGGATCCTAGATCACAAAAAGGACAATAATGGAAAATCTGAATAGTTCCCAATAGTGCTGTCCTAAAGTTAATTTCATAGCTTTGATAAAAACACTGTGATATGAGATATTAGTAGGAGGAAAAAAAATGTAGTTACCAGTTGGCCATTGGCATTCTCCTGTAAGCAGCAGACTGCACTTATTTGTATACTTACTCCTGATCATGTCTCTTGCCCACTTTCTGTGGCATTTCTGGTCTTTTGATTTTTGAAAGTTCTTGTAAAATGGGGATATTAACCCTTTATTTGTGAAATATGTTAGATTTTCCTTCCAGAAGGAAGGAAATTTGTCTTTTGGTATTACTTTTGATATTTTTGACATGTAAAATTTTGGGGGTTTTTTTGGTGTGTGTATTAATCTTTTATTGCCTCTGGATTTTAAGCCAGGAAAAACCTCTGGGCCTGGGGAAAAGGACAAGGCCTATCCTGGGCTGGACACTTGTCAGGCTCTGGGGATCCAAGAGTGAGAGGCAGGCTAAAGGGACAGTACTTTGGACTGGGTATAAAGACAGGTGCTCTAGCTCCTCTGACTGGAGGATTAGGGAGGGTCATGGAAGAAAGGCCCCAAGTCCTCAGGCTGGATCACTGGTACATGGGTGTGGCTAACAGGATGCAGGGCTGGGGGTACAAGAAGATGCCCCTACTGGCATTGTTGGAGGACCTAAGAAAGGGTGATGATGAGGGCCCTCCCCACACTCAGGGCCACAGTTAAGAACAAATAGACAGTGACCCTCCATGTCTCCTGAGGTTCAGGACCATGGGGTTCTTGACAGCTGAAGGAATGAGGTATATGATCAGGTTCAGCTTTGTAAAGAAGCAGTTTATTAAACAGACCTGGGTGTGGAGGAGGGCTTAGAAAGGTGTGTCCAACACCCCCCCACCCACACACACAACACACACACACCCCTGGCCACTGAGAGGACCAGCATGCTTCCTGCATTCCACTTCAGGAAAGTGCAGCACCGCCCAGTGCTTCCTGCTGGCTTCACACTCCTGGGAAAGAAAAGATCAGGACGCTTTATGGCAGGAGTTGAGGGCCAGGTAGGAATTCGGGGAGTCCAGAGGGCAGTGTTATGAACTAAATTTTCCCCAAAAAAAGTCCATGATGAAGCCCTTTCCTAATGTGACAGTATTTGGTCCAGGACCTAAGGAAATATTGAAAGTTAAATTATGTTGTAAGGGTGGAGCCCAGATCTTACAAGAGTAAGGGACACCAGAGTTCACTTGCTCTCTGGCACATGTGTAGGGGAATGGCCACGTGAGGAGAAGGTACCACCTGCCAGCCAGCAGGCAAAGTTCAGTAGGTCAGGGCGATCTTGGACTTCCAGTCTCTGGTTTTGTTATGGCAGCCCTGGTAAAAGAATATACAGTTTTGGTACTGAGTGGTGTGCTACTATAAATATGAAAAACTATGGAGGTGGTTTTGGAACTGGGTGGTGGGTAGAGGGTGGATGGGTTTAGAGGTGCTTGCTGGAGAAAGCCGGGGTTGCCTCAAGGAGACTATGGTAGGAAAAGGGAAATTAGAAGTGATTCTGCTGTGGCCTCAGACAGAAATGTGGAACATTACTGGAAACTAAAGGAAAGGCAATCCTGATTATAAAGCAGCAAAGAATGTGGCTGGGTTGTGTTCCAGTGTTTAGTGGAGGATCAAAATCTTAGGTGACAGAAGTGACGAATTCTTAGCTGAGGAGATTTCTAAGCAAGGTGTTGAAAGGTATACCTGTTTTGTTGCTCCTCCTAGAAATATGTGAGGAGGGAGGTAAATTGAAGGAACTGTTTAGCAAAAAGGAGCCAGAACTTGAAGATTTTGAGAATTCTTAGCCTATCCATATTGTGAAAATGAGAAAGCCTGTTCTAGAGAGAATACCAGTGGTGTTGTTGGACAGTCATTTGATAAAGAGATTAGTTTGGAACCAGTTGATGCTCAGTGGTAACTACGAGGCTGTACTAAGGATGGTACAGACGGGACACAGCAAAGGCCGGCTGTCAGACTTCTGTGGTGCTACCCACCAAGAGGAGGAAACAGTGACCCTGACAGTGAAACAGATCAGTTGGTCTGACATTCCCGTGGTGGGCCTGGAGGGTGAATGCCTCCATGGTCTCAGGGGGTTGCATACTGCTGTCAGCCTGCTGCTGCCACCTCAGCAGGACCAGAGGGCAAAGCATCCTACCAGACATTATTCTCAAGCCTTTAAAACCTAATAGAATTTGCTTGCTAGGTCACAGATGTGCTTGGGACCCATCAATCTTTTCTTGTTTCCCCTTGTGGAAAGGGAATGCAAATTCTACATCTTTGGTAACTTGTCTGGTTTGCCTCAGGATGAAACATACCCCTAGCCTCACGCACACTTGATTTACATGAGATTTTGGACACAGTCAATGCTGGAATGGGTCAACACTTTGGGAGCTGTTAAGAACATGCTGTGGATGTGAGAAGAACACGAATTTCGGGGGTCCAGGAGGCTGTTATGGACTGAATTGTTCCAAATTCCTATGTTGAAGCCAGAACCCACAGTGTGACCTCGTTTGGTGACAGAGTGGGGCCCTAACCCAGTAAGGCTGTTGTCCTTAGAACAAGTGCACAAAGACCATGCGAGGACACAGTAAGGATGTAGGCATCTGTCAACGGAGGAGAGAGGCTTCGGTAGAAACCAAAGTGCACACATTGATCTTGGACTTCCAGTCCCAAGAACTGTGAGAAAATTGTTCTTTGACCATCAAGTTTGAATTGTTCTTTGGCCATCAAATTTGTGGTGTTTCTTTATGGCAGCCCTAGCAAATTAAAACACATTGCTAGCACATAAAGTAAACCATAAATCAACTATCTTCCAATCACTGAAAGAACACATTTTTTCCTCCACTGCATCTGAGGAAAGTGGAACATCTCCTAGTGCTTTCTGCCATCTTCACACTCAGGAGGAAAGGAAAGGTCAGGAGAGCAGCTCTTGAGGTGGGAGGCGATGGCCAGACTTGGTCCTCCTGTGTCTGTGAAGGTGAGACTTCTGGCTAAAGGCTCGACCGCATTCCCTGCACACATATGGCTTCTCTCCTGAGTGGGTGCGCTGGTGTCTGACAAGGGCTGACCTGAAGCCGAAGCCTCGCCCACATTCACTGCATACACATGGCTTCCCCACTGAGTGTGCCCTCTGGTCAGAGGTGAAGTGAGACTTCTGGCCAAGTCCTTGCTCACATACTCCATACACATCAGCCGCCTCCTCTAAGTGTGTCCTCTGGTGTCTGGTGAGGAGTGACTTGAAGCCAAAGGTGCGTCCACACTCCGGGCACAGATAAGGCTTCTCCCCTGTGTGCGTCCTCTGGTGTCTGATGAGGGTGACCTTTTGACCAAAGCCACGCCCACACTCCGGGCACAGGTAAGGCTTCTCCCCTGTGTGTGTCCTCTGGTGTCCCATGAGGGAGACTTTCTGGCTAAAGCCACGCCCACACTCTGGGCACAGGTAAGGCTTTTCTCCTGTGTGCGTCCTCTGGTGTCTGACAAGGGTGACCTTCTGGCGAAAGCCATGCCCACACTCAGCACAGACATAAGGCTTCTCCCCTGAGTGTGTGACTTGATGACTGAGGAGTAGTGCCTGCTGCCTGAAGCCACGCCCACACTCAAGGCACAAGAAGGGCCTTTCGCCCGAATGTGAGCTGCGATGTTGGAGGAGTGATGCCTTCTGGCAGAAGCCTCTCCCACATTCAGGACACACAAAGGGCTTCTCCTCCAAGTGTGTCCTCTGATGCAGGATGAGGGCAATCTTTTGGCGAAAACCTCGCCCACATTCCTGACATTCAAAGGGCCTCTCCCCAGAGTGTATCCTCTTGTGGTTGGTAAGTGAGGAAGTGTACCTAAAGTGGCGCCCACACTCCCGGCACACATAAGGCTTCTCCCCTGAGTGTTTCCTCTGGTGGATGGTGAGGGAGGACTTGCGGCCAAAGCCTCGCCCACACTCCCTACAGCTGTAAGGCTTCTCCCCTGAGTGTGTCCTCTGGTGCTTGGTGAGGTCTGACTTCTGACAGAAGCTTCTGCCACATTCAGGGCATACATGATGCTTCTGGAGGCTCAAGAAGCTAGATTTGGTACCAAGTCCCAGTCTGTATTTTCCACACATGGTTGCCTCAGATGCTGCAAGGCCTGCCTCCTCAGGATGCCCAGCTCTGTTGCCTTCTACCCAGTCTACTGGCCAGTCCTGAGAGGGTCTGAAGAGCACCCTGGAAACCCCACTCAGCCGGAGTCTCCCCTCCATGCCTCCATCGTCCGCTTGTTCACTTGAGCAGTTTGGAGCTTCCACTGGGATGGGGCTTCCTGCGTATGAGCTTGGGAAGATCTGAGGAAGGTGACCACACAGCACATACTGTTCGAGGAACTGGGTACTGGAAAAGGTCACCGGGCAGGAATGGCCCCATGGCCGGAATTCTGTCCCTGGTTCTGCTGGAGAGAAAACGATGGTCAGAATCACCACAGGTACCTTGTGAATGGTTGGTTCCACCTGCCCAACAGTCATTCCTCAGCTGTTCCCGCAACCAAGACATCCTTTACATACCTACCTTCCATCCCTCGCTGACACATTAATGCGTATCTTATTGCAACACAGAAGACACTCATGATGAGCCAGCTCCAACTACCAGCCCAGCAAGAAAGCATCATAGGCAGCGTGAGCCTATAAACTGCTGCCATTAGAGTTACACATTTTCCCCCCAATACAGTTTTCTGCAAGCCAAAGCTAACGCAAACATTATCCACAAATATATGCTTCCACTGAGAAACTAGATGACTCATGGGGGAGGTAGTGCAAGATGGTAGAATAAGAGGACCCTAAGCTCACCCAGTCCCATGTTTACAACTAGATATCACTCATATCCAAGTCTGTAAACTGGAGAGTGATCTGAAGACACGCAAAACAAACTCCATGACTCACATTTGAGAGGTTATGAAGGGCAGAAACAGTGGTTGGAAGCTGCCGGAAGGATGGAACTGTGGTCATGGAAAGGAGAAAGCATCATAGAGCCCACACAGAGCAAGCAAATCCCTGTAATGTCTGGGAAACCAGACTTTCAATGTCTTGAAAACCAGAGGGGCTGAATTCCGTGAGTTTGTATAACCAGTGGGATTTGGAGCTTTAAAAGTCAGCCACGCCAGTGCTAGGCAAGTGATAGCCAGAGCCTGCCCCTAAAGTGACAGCAGCCCAAGGAGAGGCAACATAGAAGCGACAGCTTGCACAACGGGAGGGAGATCTGTTTATACTGATTTCGGAGCATGTTGGGGGACTTCTCTGGGAACAAAGGAGCTGACAGGTGCCATTTTCCTCCCCACCCCCCAGCAGAGAGGGCCACCTGTGGGACACGGGGCTACACAGACACTTGCTACCTAATCTGCTAGCAGTGTACCACACCCCTGTATTCTCCTGAGGATTTGCCCACGCCAAGCCAGCTGGCCTCAGGCCTGGGCTTAGCAAAAATTCTGTTAATGCGCTGTGCCTCTGTGGCCACTGCATTTCTTTGGGGGATCTGGATTAGGACTAGCAGCTCATGCATGCCCTGGTCAGTTGCTGCACACCTGAAGCCACTGCTGCTCCTGTGCACTTTATCCCTGGCTGCCACCTTGCTTTGGGGGATCGGCCTAGGACTAGTGGCCCAGTGCAAATTTTGCTGACATTGTGCATGCCATGCCCAGCCACCATAGGCTCCCAGCTGCCATGTGTCCATTGATGGCCACCTCAGCTGCTTGAGTTACCCCAGGCCACTGCTGCTAATGTACACCATGCCCCTGGCAATTACCACACTTTGAGTCACTAGTCCTAGGCCAGATTCCCCAATGCAAATTTTGTTAACACCACCACCCTACCCCTGAGCTCTCTCATGGTCACTCCCCTTCAGAGCCAGCCTACCTGGGTCTCTCTCACACCACAGATAGCAATAGAGTCAGTGCAGAGTCTGGACTGAAAGGAAAAGCTACTCCAACACAACAGCAAGATGCAGGCAACACACATAGGAGACCCCTCTAAAACACCAGGTCCTGGTGAACAGGGAACACTGCAGGGGCACTGCTTTCAAGAGGAGATATACCTGAGTTTCCTAACACACAGAAACAGAGTTAGACAAAATGAGGCAGCAGGGGGAGTATGTCCCAAATGAAAGACCATGACAAAAACACAGCAGGAGACCTAAACAAAACAGAAGTAGTTAGAGAATTTAAAGTAATGATCATAAAGATACTCACTGGACTTAAGAATGAAGGACATCAGTGAGACCCTTGAGAACTCAATAAATGAAACTAAACTACAATGGATAGAATAAATAGTAGGCTACAGGAAGGAGAGGAATGTATTAGTGACCTGGAGGATAGAGTAATGTAAAGCAGTCAACCTAAGCAGATGAGAGACAAATACTGCATAGAGAATAGACTTAGAGACCTCAGTGACTCCATCAAGCATAGTAACATTTGCATCTACTGGGATCCCAGAAGAAGATAAAGGGGGGAAGAGAAGAAATTATAGCTGAAAATTTCCTAAATCTGGGGAGGGAAAAAGAAATTCAGATTCAGGAGGTACAGAGCCCTCAACAAAATCAACCCAAGGAGGTCCACAGCAGGACACACTGTAATTAAAATGTCAAGAAATACTGGGTAAAGAATTTTAAGGTTGTGGGCGCCTGGGTGGCTTGGGTGGTTGAGCGTCTGCCTTTGGCTCGGGTTGTGGTCCCAGGGTCCTGGGATCGAGTCCCACATCGGGCTTCCTGCTCCTTGGGAGCCTGCTTCTCCCTCTGCCTCTCTTTCTCTGTCTCTCATGAATAGGTAAATAAAATCTTAAAAAAAAAAAAAAAAGAATTTTAAGGTTGCAAAAGAAAAGAAGACCTACATACACAGGGAAAGCCCATAAGGGTATTAGATTTTTGCAGGCCAGAAGGGAGTGGCATGATATATTCAAAATGCTGAAAGGGAAACTTCTGCAGCCAAAAATACTTTATATCCAGCAAAGCCATCATTCAGAATAGGAGAGATAAAGAGTTTCCCAGACGAAAACTACAGTAGTATGTGACCACTAAGCCAGCTGTAGAAGAAAAGTTAGGGTGTGAAAAGTAAAAAACGCACAAAAGCAGTAAAAGTATTTCTGTAAATGTCAGTCAAGGGATTAGTAAAATAAAAGGATGTAAACTAGGACAGCATATACCTAAAACATGGAGGGGAGGGAAGGAGTAAAGAATGACCATCAGCATAAAATAGACTGCTGTATGCAGAAGATGTTATATATAAATCAAATGGTAAACATAAATCAACAGTAATAGATAAGCAAAACATGAAGAATCTAAGCATATCACTAAAGAAAACCAACAAACCATGAAAGAAAGAGAAGAATCAGGAAAAAAAGCTACAAATACAACCACAAAACAGGTTAACAAACTGGCAATACAGATCTATCAATAATTACTTTCAATGTAAATGTACTAAATGCTCCACTCAAAAGACATAGTGTGACAGATTAAAAAAAAAAAAAAATCTGTAAGCTGCCTACCAGAGACTCATTTCAGACCTAAAGACACATGAAGATTGAAAGTCTTGAGGGGAAGGAGATCATGCAAATGGATGTCAAAAGAAGGGTGGGTAGCAGTACTTACATCAGACAAAATAGACTATAAAAGTCTGTAAAAAGAGACAAAGAAGGATACTATATAATAGTAAAGGAGGCAATCCAACAAGAAGATACAACAATTGTAAATGGTTATGTACCCAACATGGCAGCACCCAAATATATAAAAGAGTTAAGAACAAACAGTAGGGGACTTTAACACCCCACTTACATCAATGGACAGATCATCCAAACAAAAGCAACAAGGAAACAGTGGCTTTGATTGGCACATGGGAACAGATGGATTTAACATATATTCAGAACATTCCATTCTAAAACAGCAGAATACACATTCTTTTCAAGTGCACATGGAACATCCTCCAGAACAGATCATATATTAGGCCACAAAACAAGCCTCAACAAATTCAAAAAGACTGAAGTCATCCCATGCATCTTTTCCAACCATAACACTATGAAACTAGAAATCAACCATAAGAAAAGATCTGGAAAGACCACAGATACATGAGGGTAAATAACATGCTACTAAACAATGAATGGGTCAACTGAGAGATCAAAGAATAAATCAAAAAGTATATGGAAACAAATGAAAACATAATGGTCCAAAACCTTTGGGCATGTAGCAAAAGCTGTTCTAAGAGGAAAGTATATGCAATACAGCCCTACCTGAAGAAGCAAGAAAAATCTCAACCTAACGTTACCAGAGCTAGAAAAAGAACAAAACACCACCCAAAACCAGCAAAGGGAAGGAAATAATAAAGGTTAGAGCAGAAATAAATGATATAGAAACCAAAAAAACGAGCTGGTTCTTTGAAAACATCAAGAAAACTGACAAACCCCTAGTCAGACTCATCAAAAAGCAAAACAAAACAAACTCAAAATTAGAAATGAAAGAGGAGAAATAACAACCAACATCACAGAAATACAGTTGTTAAAAAGAGTATTATGAAAAACTATATGCCAACAAATTAGACAACCTAGAAGAAATGGATAAATTCCTAGGAACATATAACCTACCAAAACTGAAGCAGGAAGAAATAGAAAATTTGAAGAAACCAGTTAGCAGTAAGGAGATTGAATCAGTAACCAAAAAACTTCAACAAACAAAAGTCCAGGACCAGACAGCTTCACTGTTGAATTCTACCAGAGATTTTTTTTAAAGATTATTTGAGAGAGAGAGAGCACAGAGGGAGAAGGAAAGCAGACTCCCCACTGAGCAGAGAGCCCGAGGCAGGGTTTGATCCCAGGATCCCGAGATCAAGAGCTGAGCCAAAGGCAGACACTTAACCAACTCAGCCACCAAGGTGCCCCTCTAGCAAAGATCTGAAGAATAGTTAACCTTGGGGCAGCTGGGTGGCTCAGCTGGTTAAGCGTCTGCCTTTGGCTTGGGTCATGATCCCAGGGTCCTGGGATTGAGACCCGCGTTGG
This sequence comes from Mirounga leonina, assembly GCF_011800145.1. NCBI lineage: Eukaryota > Metazoa > Chordata > Mammalia > Carnivora > Phocidae > Mirounga > Mirounga leonina. The sequence continues at coordinate 19,726,978 of NW_023270615.1, forward strand.
GCTCCATACTCAGCGGGGAGCCTGTTTCTTCCTCTCCTTCTGCCTGCTGCTCCCCCCTGCTTGTGCTCTCTCTGTCAAATAAATAAAATCTATTTAAAAAAATACTTAACCTATTCTTCTCAAATTCATTCTATGAGGCCAGTATCACCCTGATACCAAAACCAGATAAAAACACCATACAAAAGGGAACTACAGGTCAGTATCTCTGATGAACATAGATATAAAAATCCTTCACAAAATACTAGCAAAGAGAATCCAAGAATACATTTAAAAAATCATTCACGATGGGGAAGAAAAGATGGCGGAGGAGTAGGGGACCCTATTTCAAGTGGTCCCCGGAATTGAGCTGGATATCTACCAGACTACTCTGAGCACCCACGAAATCAGCCTGAGATGTAAGAAGATCTGGATCTCTACAAACAGAATATCGCAGGCGGTTGGTTTGGAGGTATGAAGCAGGGAGCCGTGATTCTGTGGGCAGATGTCAGGATAAACAGCAGTGGGAGAGAGCCTGGCCATAAGGATCCTACACTGCTGGTGAGTGACAGCCTCGCTCGCTGGGGACGGGGCACAGACTCGCAGACCGGTAGCGGCAGGGAAAGGACTTTAGGGCAGCCCCTGAGACGGAAACCCAGAGTAGCGGGGTCACGCATATGAACTGGGAGTGGCTGGCGGTTTTAGGAGCACAAAGGGCAGAGACGTGCCCCAAACTGGAGGCAGGACTGGGAGCGCTGCAGAGGGGCGCACAAGCCAGGACGCTGCAGTTTATAGCAGCACAGACAGAAATGGAGACAGTATGGCCTGGAGAGCTCACTGAAGAACAGACTGCAGTCTCTCTGCTCTGAGGCAGAGGGTTGGAAGTGGTCTCTTCTGCTCTGACTCATGGAAGAGACATGGAGAGCCGCCAGGGAAAGCCACCAGAGAACAAAAGCCCCAAAAACTGATTCCCGCTGAGCCTATTCCCCCGCCACAGGGGGGCAGGGCAAATCCGCCCAAATAGAGTTGCCTGAGTAACAGTGCAGCAGGCACCTCCCCCAGAAGACAGGCTGAGAGAACAAGAGGCCAGCAACCCTAAGGTCCCTTTAAAACAGGTGCATCTTGCTGGGGTTCTGGTCAATAATTTGGACTCTATACATTCCCTCAAACACCCATCAACAGAATGACTAGGAGGAGGAACCCCCAAAATAGAAAAGACTCAGAGATTATGACTTATGCTGCAGATTTACAAATGGATGCAGATATAACCAAGATGTCAGAGATGGAATTCAGGGTAGCAATTGTGAAGACAATAGCTAGAATGGAGAAATCGATTAATGGCAACATAGAGTCTCTAAGGGCAGAAATGAAAGCTGAAATAGCAGAACTTAAAAATGCTATCAGTGAGATCCAATCCAATCTTGATAATCTAACAGCTAGGGTAAGTGAGCCTGAAGAATGAATAAGGGACCTGGAAGACAATATAATAGATAAAAAGGGAAAAGAGGAGGCCAGGGAAAAACAACTCAGAACCAATGAAAATAGAATCAGAGAAATAAGTGACACCATGAAGTGTTCCAGTATCAGAATAATTGGAATCCCAGAGGGAGTGGAGAGAGAGAGAGGACTAGAAGATGTATTTGAGCAAATCATAGCTGAGAACTTCCCTAATCTGGGGAATGAAACAAACATTTGCATCCTACAGGCAGAGAGGACCCCTCCCAAGATCAAGGAAAACAGGCCTACACCCCAGCATGTAACAGTAAAACTTGCAAATCTTAGAACCAAGGAAACCATCTTAAGGGCAGTTAGAGGGAAGAGATTCCTTACATACAGAGGGAGGAACATCAGAATAACATCAGACGTATCCACAGAGACCTGGCAGACCAGAAAGGCCTGGTAAGACACATTCAGGGTACTAAACAAGAAAAACATGCAGCCAAGAATACTTTATCCAGCAAGGCTATCATTTAGAATGGATGGAGAGAGGCAGAGCTTCCAAGACTGGCAGAAACTGAAAGAATATGTGACCACTAAGCAGGCCCTGCAAGAAATATTAAGAAGGGTTCTATAAAAAGAGAAAGACTCCAAGAGTGATATACAACAGAAATTTACAGGGACAATCTATAAAAACGTCTTCACAGGCAACATGACAATTAATTCATATCTTTCAATAATCACGCTCAACATGAACGGCCTAAATGCTCCCATAAAACGGCACAGGGTTGCAGACTGGATAAAAAGAACTCATCCATATGCTGTCTACAAGAGACTCATTTTGAACCTAAAGATACATCCAGACTGAAAGTGAAGGGATGGAGATCCATCTTCCATGCCAACGGACCTCAAAAGAAAGCTGGGGTAGCAATTCTTCTATCAGGCAAATTAGATTTTAAACTAAAGTCTGTAATTAGAGAGGCAGAAGGACACTGTATCATTCTTAAAGGGTCTATCCAAGAAGAAGATCTAACAATTGTAAATATCTATGCCCCCAACATGGGAGCAGCCATCTACATAAGCCAACTGTTAACCAAAACAAAGAGTCATATTGATAACAATACGTTAATTGTAGGAGACCTCAATACTCCTCTCTCAGCAATGGACAGATCATCTAAGCAGAAAATCAACAAGGAAACAAGAGCTTTGAATGATACACTGGACCTGATGGATCTCATAGATATATACATAACATTCCACCCTAAAACAACAGAATACACATTCTTCTCGAGCACACATGGAACTTTCTCCAGAACAGAGCACATACTGGGTCACAAATCAGGTCTCAACCGATAACCAAAAAAGAGAGATTGATTATTCCCTGCATCTTCTCAGAACACAATGCTTTAAAACTGGAACTCAATCAGAAGAAAAAAATTTGGCAGAAATTCAAACACTTGGAAGCTAAAGACCACTCTGCTCAAGAATGTTTGGGTCAACCAGGAAATCAAAGAACTTAAACAATTCATGGAAATCAATGAGAACGAAAACACATTGGTCCAAAACCTATGGGATACTGCAAAGGCGGTCCTAAGGGGGAAATACACAGCTATCCAAGCCTCACTCAAAAAAATAGGAAAATCCCGAATTCACCAACTAACTCTCCACCTTAAAGAACTAGAGAAAAAGCAACAAACGATGCCTAAGCCACACATTAGAAGAGAAATAATTAAAATTAGAGCAGAGATCAATGAATTAGAAACCAGAAACACAGTCAATTAGATCAACGAAACTAGAAGTTGGTTCTTGAAAGAATAAGATCGATAAACCACTGGCCAGACTTATCCAAAAGAAAAGAGAAAGGACCCAAATTAATAAAATTAAAAATGAAAGGGGAGAGATCACGACTAACACCAAGGAAATAGAAACAATTATTAGAAATTCTTATCAACAACTATACGCCAATAGACTGAGCAATCTGGATGAAATGGATGCCTTCCTGGAAACCTATAAGCTGCCAAGACTGAAACAGGAAGAAATCGACAACCTGAATAGGCCAATAACCAGTAACGAGATTGAAGCAGTGACCAAAAACCTCCCAAAACCCAGAGTCCAGGGCCTGATGGATTCCCTGGGGAATTCTACCAAACATTCAAAGAAGAAATAATACCTATTCTCCTGAAGCTGTTTCAAAAAACAGAAACAGAAGGAAAACTTCTAGACTCATTCTATGAGGGCAGCATTACCTTAATCCCCATACCAGGCAAAGACCCCATCAAAAAGGAGAATTTCAGACTGATATCCCTGATGAATATGGATTCCAAAATCCTCAACAAAATCCTAGCTAATAGGATCCAACAATACATTAAAAGGATCATCCAGCACGAGCAAGAGGGATTTACCCTCGGGATGCAAGGGTGGTTCAACATTTGCAAATCAATCAATGTGATAGAACACATTAATGAACACATTAAAAAGAGGAGGGAAAAGAACCATATGGTCCTCTCAATTGATGCAGAAAAAGCATTTGACAAAATACAACATCCTTTCCTGATTAAAACGCTTCAGAGCATAGGGATAGAGGGAACATTCCTCAAGTTCATAAAATCCATCTATGAAAAACCCACAGCGAATATCATCCTCAATGGAGAAAAACTGAGAGCCTTTCCCTGAAGATCAGGAACACGTCAAGGGTGCCCACTCTCGCCACTATTGTTCAACATAGTACTAGAAGTCCTAGCAACAGCAATCAGACAACAAAAAAGAAATAAAAGGCATTCAGATTGGCAAACAAGAAGTCAAACTCTCTCTTTTCGCAGACGACATGATACTTGATGTGGAAAACCCAAAAGACTCCACCCCCAAATTACTAGAACTCATCCAGCAATTCAGTAATGTGGCAGGATACAAAATCAATGCACAGAAATCAGTTGCTTTCTTATCCACTAACAACACAACTGTAGAAAGAGAAATTAGAGAAATGATTCCATTTACAATAGCACCCAAAACCATAAGATACCTCGGAATAAACCTAACCAGAGAGGTAAAGGATCTATACTCTAGGAACTACAGAACACTCATGAAAGAAATTGAAGAAGACAGAAAAAGATGGAAAAATATTCCATGCTCATGGATTGGAAGAATAAACACTGTTAAAATGTTTATGCTACCCAGCGCAATCTAGACCTTCAATGCCATCCTGATCAAAATTCCAATGACATTTTTCAAAGTGCTGGAACAAACAATCCTAAAATTTGTATGGAATCAGAAAAGACCCCAAATCGCCAAGGAAATGCTGAAAAAGAAAAACAAAACTGGGGGCATCACGTTGCCTGATTTCAAGCTATATTACAAAGCAGTAATCACCAAGACAGCATGGTACTGGCACAAAAACAGACATTTAGACCAATGGAACAGAATAGAAAGCCCAGACATGGACCCTCAACTCTATGGTCAAGTAATCTTTGACAAAGCAGGAAAAAACATGCAATGGAAAAAAGACAGTCTCTTCAATAAATGGTGCTGGGAAAATTGGACAGCCATATGCGGAAGAATGAAACTCAACCATTCTCTAACACCATTCACAAAGATAAACTCAAAATGGATGAAAGACCTCAATGTGAGACAGGAGTCCATCAAAATCCTAGAGGAGAACACAGGCAGTAACCTCTTTGACATCGGCCACAGCAACTTCTTTCAGGATGCATCTCCAAAAGCTAGTGAAACAAAAGCAAAAATGAACTTTTGGGACTTCATCAAGATAAAAAACTTCTGCACAGCAAAGGAAACAGTCAACAAAACAAAGAGGCAACCCACAGAATGGGAGAAGATATTTGCAAATGACACTACAGATAAAGGGCTGGTATCCAAGATCTATAAAGAACTTCTCAAACTCAACACCCAAAAAACAAATAATCAAGTCAAAAAATGGGCAGAAGATATGAACAGACATTTCTCCAAAGAAGACATACAAATGGCTAACAGGTATGAAAAAAGTTCATCATCATTAGCCATCAGGGAAATTCAAATCAAAACCACATTGAGATACCACCTTACTCCAGTTAGAATGGCAAAAATGGACAGGGAAAGAAAAACCAATGGTGGAGAGGTGGAGAAAGGGGAACCCTCTTACACCTTTGGTGGGAATGCAAGTTGGTACAGCCACTTTGGAAAACAGTGTGGAGGTGCCTCAAAAAATTAAAAATAGAGCTACTCTGAACCAGCAATTGCACTCCTGGGTATTTACCCCATAGACACAGATGTAGTAAAAAGATGGGACGCGCACCCAAATGTTCATAGCAGCAATGTCTGCAATAGCCAAACTGTGGAAAGAGCCGAGATGCCCTTCAACAGATTAATGGATAAAGAAGATGTGGTCCATATATACAATGGAATATTACTCAGCCATCAGAAAGGATGAATACCCAACTTTTATATCAACATGGATGGGACTGGAGGAGATTATGCTAAGTGAAATAAGCAGAGAAAGTCAACTATCATATGGTTTCACTTATTTATGGAACATAAGGAATAGCATGGAGGACATTAGGAGAAGGAAGGGAAAAATGAAGGGAGGGAAATCGGAGGGAGAGATGAACCATGAGAGACTATGGACTCTGAGAAACAAACAGTGTTTTAGAGGGGAGGGGAATTGGTTAGCCCGGTGATGGGTATTAAGGAGGGCACGTACTGCATGGAGCACTGGGTGTTATACGAAAACAATGGATCGTGGATCACCACATCAAAAACTAATGATGTACTGTGGCACTTGGGTGGCTCAGTCGTTAAGTGTCTGCCTTCGGCTCAGGTCATGATTCCAGGTCCTGGAATTGAACCCTGCATCAGGCTCCCTGTTCGGCGGGAAGCCTGCTTCTCCCTCTCCCACTCCCCCTGCTTGTATTCCCTCTCTCGCTGTGTCTCTCTCTGTCAAATAAATGAATAAAATCTTTAAAAAAAAACTAATAATGTATTGTATGGTGACTAACATAATAAAATCTAAAAAAAAAAAATCATTCACCACATCAAGTTGGATTTATTCCTGAGATGCAAGGGTGATTCAATATTTGTAAATCAATCAATGTGATATATCACATCAATAAGAGAAAGTATAAAAACTGTATGATCATTTCTGTAGACTCAGAAAAAGCATTTGTACAGCATTCATAATAAAAACCCTCACCAAAGTAGGGTTAGAGGGAACATACTTCAACATAATGAAGGCCATATAAGAAAAACATATATGAGCTAACATCATGCTCAATGGGGAAAAAACTGACTGCTTTTCCCCTAAGGTCAGGAACAAGACAAGGATGTCCACTCTCCCCACTTTTATTCATACTGGATGTACTAGCCACAGCAATTCACAATATATAGAGATAAAAGGAATCCAAATTGGTAAGGAAGAAGTAAAAATTTCACTACTTGCAGATGACATGAGACTGTATATAGAAAACCCTAAGTACTCCACCAAAATTCAGTAAAGTTGCAGGATACAATATCAATTTGGAGAAATGTGCTGCATTTCTATACACTGATAATAAAGCAACAGAAAGAAAAATTAAGAAAATCCCATTTACAATTGCTCCCAAAATAGTAAGATACCTAGGAATAAACCTAACCAAAGAGGTGAAAGACCTGTACTGTGAAAACTATAAAACACCAATGAAAGATAATGAAGACAATGCAAGGAAATGGAAAGATTCTATACTCCTAGATTGGAAGAACAATATTGTTAAAAATGTCTATACATTTAATGCAATCCCTATCAAATACCAACATCATTTTTCACAGAACAATCCTGAAATTTATATGGCACCACAAAAGACCCCAAATTGACAAAGCAGTTTTGAAAAAGAAAAGCAAAGTTGGAGGTATCATAATTCCAGATTTGCAGTTATATTACAAAAGTTGTAGTAACCAAAATAGTATGGTACTGGCACAGAAATAGACATATAGATCAATGAAACAGAATACAGAACCCAGAAATAAACCCACAATTATGGTCAGTTAATCTGTGATAATGCAGGAAAGAATATACAATGGGATATTCTCTTCAACAAATGGTGTTGGGAAAACTGGTCAGCTACATGCAAAAGAATGAAACTAGACCACTTTCTTACACCATACACGAAAATAAACTCAAAATGGATTAAAGACCTAAATGTGAGACCTGAAACCATAAAAAATGCTAGAAGACAGCACAGGCAGTAATGTCTCTGACAGTGGCTGTAGCAGCATTTTCCTAGAAATGTCTCCTGAGGCAAGGGAAATAAAAGCAAAACTAAACTATTGGGACAACATCAAAATAAAAAGCTCTGCACAGCAAAGGATACAATAATAATAATAAAAAAAAACTAAACTAAAAGGCAACCTACTGAATGGGGATATATATTGGCAAGTGACCTATGCAGTAAAGGATTAGTGTCCAAAATATATAAGGAGCTTACAAAACTCAACACCCAAAAAACAAATAATCCAATTAAAAATGGTCAGAAGACATGAACAGACATTTCTCCAAAGAAGACATCCAGATGGCCAAAAGACAGATGAAAAGATGCTCAACATCACTGATCATCAGGGAAATGCAAATCAAAACCATGATGAGATATCACTCATACCTGTCAGAATGGCTCAAATCAAAAGCCAAGAAACAACAGGTGTTGGCAAGGATGTTGAGAAAAAGGAACCAACCTTCTAGCACTGTTTGGTGGGAATACAAATTGGTGCAGCAACTACGGAAAACAGTATGGAAGTTCCTCAAAATTGAAAAACAGAACTACCATATGATCCAGCAATTGCACCACTAGGTATTTACCCAAAGAATACAAGAATACTGATTCAGAGAGATACATGGACCTCAATGTTTACAGCAGCATTATTTACAACAGCCAAATTATGGAAACAGCCCAGGTGTTCATTGATAGATGAATGGATAAAGAAGATGTTATATGTATGTGTATGTGTATATATGTGTGTGTATATATATACATTGTTATATGATGTTATACGTATATAGACATACACACAATGGGATATTATTCGGCCACAAAGAAGAATGATATCTTGTCATTTGCAATGACATGGATGGAGCTAGAGAGTATAATGCTAAGTGAAATAAGTCAGTCAGAAAAAGACAAATACCAATGTGATGTCACTCATATGTGGACTTTAATAAAACAAATGAGCAAAGGAAAAAAAGAGACAAACCAAGAAACAGACTCTTAACTGTAGAGAACAAACTGATGGTCCCAGAGGGGAGGTGAGTGGGGGGATGGGGTTAAATGGGTGTTGGGGATTAAGGAGGGCACTTGTGATAAGCACAGGATGATATATGGAATTACTGAATCACTTGATTGTACACCTGAAACTAATATAACACTGTGATAACTAAATGGAATTTAAATAAATCTAAATAAAAATAACTATGTAACTTACTACAGATTTCTTTAGTGATTTTTTTTTCCTACAAGAAAGAGATGGAGTAACTTACCAGAGTGTTCCATCTGCCTTCTCCTTGGCTTGCTTATATCCCCACTGGGTGATAAAGCTTTCAGTGTGGGGGAAGCACTTCTGTGTGTCTTCCCTATTAAATATGGTGGCTGATTTAAATACAGTTAGCATCACTTATGGAAGCCATAGCTTCATTCATCATAATGTTTTTTTTTTTCTTTTTTTATCATAATTTTCATATCATAATGTGGCAAATTTTAACTAAAAGCTGTTTAGAATTACAATGTCCACCTTGGGAATCTAAAATTTAACATGTTTTCAAACATGCAGAAGTTCTAGAATAAAAGAAATAAAAATAAAATTTTACAGGGGTGCCTGGGTGGCTCAGTTGGTTAAGCATCCAACTCAGGTCATGATCTCAGAGTTCTGAGATCAAGCACCCCATCAAGCTCCATGCTGGGTGTGGAGCCTGCTTAAGGCTCTCACTCTCCCTCTGCTCCTCCCCCATCCTCTCTTTTTCTCTCTCACTCCCTCTTTAAAAAATAAAAATAAAAAATAAAATTTTACCAACAGAATGGTTAATTGTAACATTTTTTAGGATGTAAAAGAAAATTAAGCAGTTCATAAATTCTGTTAAAATCTCCCACTGCTCTTATGCTAAGTGACTTTTTAGACCACTAAATACTTCAGTAATTGTACATGAACTCAAAACTTTACAAAAGAAAGAGAAAAAAACAATCAATGCCTAATGGTTCCAAAGAAAATTTTTCTTCTGAAGCTGCTGTTGAGGAATGAAAAGTATAGCTGTGGGTTAAGTGAATGGTCTTAGACACTGGCCCTTGAGAGAAGGCATGCTGGGCATTTCACTGCTTTCAAACAAGTTTCAGAATTCTGTGACATTGGTGCACAAGTAAAAGGGAGATGTTTTCAACATTAATCACAATCCCTGGAGATCGGACAACTTTCATAATATGCCATGTCCGTGACTTCTTAAGGTAAAAAGCTTAAGTCACTGATCATCGACCTTTCTTCTCTTCTAATATAAGCACTTCAGGCTATAGATGTCCCTATTAGCACATACATTTAAAAGATCTAAAGAGTGGGTTACAAGACTTGATAAGATGTAAATTATCTATAGGTACACTAAAATTTCAATAGTAAACACTACCCAGGTGTTCTTTCTCTCTCCGTTTTTCCTTCATCCCTCCCTTGCTGCCTCCTTTCCCTTCTTTTTCCTTTCCCTTTTTTTCCTTTTTTTTTTTAAAGAGAAGCTGATCCTAAAATTTAAGTGGAAATGCAGAGGACCTACATTACGCAAAGCAATCTTTAAAAAGAAAAACTTACACTACCTGACTTCAAGACTTCTGATGGTCCTACAGTAATAGACAGTGTGGTTAAGGAGAGGCCTATTAATGGGAAGAAATAAAACTGAAAATGTAAAACAGACCCACCCTTAGCCAGTCACTGGATTTTCAACAAAGCAATTTAAGGAGGGGAAGGCAAGTCTTTTTAGCAAATGATGCTAGAGCCACTGGGTATCTATATGAATGAGAAAAACCTTGATCCCTGCCTCGCACTGTACACAAAAGTTACTTCAAGATGGATCACAGACTTAAATGTAAAAGCTAAAACTATACAGCATTTAGAAAATACAGGTTATCTTCATGACAATAAAAATTTAAAAGAAAAATTAGACTTCCTCAAAATTAAACATCTGCTCATCAAAATTAACTGTTAAAAAAATAAACAGAAGAGCTTCAGACTAAGAAAATTTTTGCAAAATGTACATATGACAAAGAACTGGTGGCCAGAATTAATAAAGAACTCCCAGAGATCAACAATTTTAAAAATGCAACAAACTGGAAGCTGGAAGAAGATTTGAATGGCTATTTCACAAAGTAAGGTATATGACATATATATGAATGATCAAAAAGCAAAGGTGCTCAACACTTAACCATCAGGGAAATTGAAATTAAAGCCCCCATTAGATAGCACTACATATCCATCACAAATATGATGAAAACTGTCAGGATGTGAGACAATAGGAACTCTCTTCTCATATGTTCATGGAAGTGAAAAATGGTACAACCACTTTGGGAAATGGTCACTTCTCATAAAACTACATATACTGTAGCCTTGTGACCCAGTGTATCAGGTTGAATGGTATCCCACCAAAATTCAGGTCTACCTGGAACATGTGAATGTGGACTTATTTTGAAATCAGGTGTTTGCAGATGTGATCAAGTTAAGATGAGGTCATACTAAATTAGGGTGAGTCTTAATTCAACAACTGGCATCCTTACAAGGAGAGAGAGACTTGGATACAGAGATACATAGAAGGAAGAAAGGCACAGAGTAGAGTGACACAGCAACAAGCCAAGGAATGCTAAGGATTGCCAGCAACCACCAGAAGCCAGGAGAGAGGTGAGGAACAGATCTCCCTCAGAACCTCTAGAAGGAACCAACCCTGCCAACAGGTTGATTTTGAACTCCCATCTTCTGAACTGTGAGAGAGTAGATTTCTTTTGTTTAAGCCTCTCAGTTTGTGGTAATTTGTTACAGCAACACTAGGAAACTAATACACCCAAACTTACTCTAGGTATTCATCTAAAGGAAATGAAAACATAGGTTTACCAAAACAAAAAACATAGCATAAGAATACCAATAACAAGTTTTTCACAATAACTAAGGACTAGAAGCCATTAAGGTGTCTACCAAAGAGAATGTATAAACAGTTGTATATTTATGTGATGGGATGCCACTCAGCATTAAAAAGGAAAAAATTGGGGTGCCTGGGTGGCTCAGTTGTTGAGCATCTACCTTCAGCTCCAGTCATGATCCCAGGGTCCTGAGATTGAGACCCGCATCAGGCTCCCTGCTTGGCGGGAAGCCTGCTTCTCCCTCTCCCACTCCCCCTGCTTGTGTTCCTGCTCTCGGTATCTCTCTGTCAAATAAATAAATGAAATCTTTAAAAAATAAATAAAAAGACTACTGATGTATGCAACAGCATGGATGAAGCTTAGAAACTATACTGAAAGAAGCCTACACAAGAGTATGTATGATTCCATTCATGCAAAATTGTACAGTGGGAAAAATTAATCTATGATAAAATAAAATCAAGACCAGTGACACCTCGGAGGGATAGGGTTGGGGGTTTACTGGGATGGGCCAGAAGGGAGCTATCTGGGATGATAGTAATCTGTTGTTTGATAAAGTTTGGGTTGTAGAGATGTACACATTGTTTGTACTCATACACTAGCAAACTTAAGATTTTGCATTTCCTGTAAGTAAATTCCACCTAAATAGAAGAAATACAGTACTCTAGGTAATGATACACATCTACCCATTGCTCCCAGGGTCAACAACTTTTCATGGCTCTGATTAGCGGAGATGAAATGCTAGGGATTGCCCTCTTAAGATGTGGTATCTGAAGATGCTTAGGTGGACACCCTAGACCTGAGTCCATGGGTCCCTGCCTGCCAACCACCCACATGAGCCAACCCAGGAGGAGACTTGTCCCTTTCCTCTCACTTGTTAGACTGTCTTTGCCAGGTCCGTTCAGTGGTCAGATCAGATCTTAAGACACACTAACACCTGTCAACCACTCTTGAGGGATAGAGGGTGTCTAAGTAAGGAGAATCAACAGAAATGCAAGGACATGCCATGAAGACCTAACAAAATGACAGCAACAGCCACCCATGACCAGGGCCTTATAAGCTCTTTACCTACCCATAGGGAGAATACCAGTCTCTTTTCCAAGAAGAGTAAAGCCTTGATACAGAGCTCTTACTCAGATATGCTCAGCTATCCAGCTCTCCCTGAGAGGAACTGCTTACACTAAACTCATCACTCTTACTAATCAAGGAGATATTGCTAGAAATCTGCTGGAATGGCCAAAATAAAAAGTAATGCTGATACCAGTTGTGGGCAAGAAGGTGGAGAAACGATCACTCAAACATTGCTAGTGGGAACTTAAATGGTGTACCCATGAGTATTGCACTTTTTTATAAAACTAAACATTTATTTACCATGTGACTCAGTAACTGCACTCTTGAGCATTTATCCCAGAAAGAAGACATTATATTCACACAAAAACCTGTATGGAAATGTTCAAAGCACCTTCATCTATAATAGCCCAAAACTAAACAATCCAAATGTCCTTCAGTGGGTGAATGGTTTAACAAACTGAGGTACTTTCATACTATGGAATACTACTCATCAGTAAAAGAAATGAAGTATTGGTACATACTAAGTTTGGGTGGATCTCAAGAGAACTACACTGAAAAGGCATTCCCAAAATGTAACATACTATATGACTTCTTTTATATAACATTCTTGAAGTAACAAAAATCATAGAGACAGAGAACAGATTAGTGGTTGGCAGAGGAAGACAGGGGAAGAGGGCGGGGGGTGGGGGGAGTTGGCTGTGACTATACAAGAGCAGCACAAGGCATGCCTGTGATGTAACTGTTCTGTATCTTTGAATATAGTGGCAGTTACAGGAATGTATATGGGATAACATTTCATAGAACTAAATATATATTCCACACACACAAAAGAGTGAAGGTAAAACTGGTGAAATCTGAATAAGGTCAGTGCATTGTGTTAACAAAAATAAAAGGCTGTTTTAACAAAAAAAAATGTCATTTGCCTCATATATGGAATTTAAGAATCAAAACAGATGGACACGGGAGGAAGGAAAAAAAAGGGGAAGCAAACCATAAGAGACTCTTTTATTTATTTATTATTTATTTTTTATTCTTATGTTAATCCCCATACATTACATCATTAGTTTTAGATGAAGTGTTCCATGATTCATTGTTCGTGCATAACACCCAGTGCTCCATGCAGAATGTGCCCTCCTCAATATCCACCACCAGGCTAACTCATCCTCCCACCCCCCTCCCCTCTAGAACCCTCAGTTTGTTTTTCAGAGTCCATCGTCTCTCATGGCAAACCATAAGAGACTCTTGACAATAGAGAACAAACAGGGTTGCTGGAGGGGAGGTGGGTAGGAAATGGGCTAAATGGGTGATGGGTATTATGGAGGGAACTTGTGATAAACACTGGGTGTTGTATGTAAGTGATGAAACCAATATTACACTATATGTTAACTAGCTAGAATTTAAATAAAACTTGAAACATTAAAAAAAAAAGGTTGCACTTGCTGAGATGAGTACAGGGTGAAGTATGGAATTGCTGAATCACTACATTGTATACCTGAAACTAATATAACACTGTATGTTAACTGAAATTAAAATAAAAAACTTAAAAAAAATTGAAAGACTAAAAAACCCCACATATGATCACCTCAAAAGATGCCCAAAAAACATTTGACAAAATCCAACTCCATTCCCAATAAAAACTCTCAGCAAACAGGAATAAAAATTTGTTGTGCTCATAAAGGGGAGCTATAAAACTTACACTTAGGAGAAAGCATTCCCCAAAAGATCAGGAACAAGGAAAGGATGTCCACTCTCACCATTTAAATTCATCATTGCACTGGATGGTCTCGCCTGTGCAATGAGGCAAGAAAAAGAAATGAAAGATATACTGAATGTAAAGAAGTAAAATTTATTCACAAGTAACATTATCATCTATATAGAAAATGCTATAGGATTTACCAAAAAAGCTACTAGGGCTAAAAAGTAAGTTTTGCAAGTTTACCAGATATAAGATCATTATCCATAAGTTAATTTTATTTCTCTGTACTTTCAAAAGTTAAAAACTGAATTTTAAAATAGATTAAATAGTATCAAAAATATGAAACAGAGAGGGATAAATCTGACAAGAGATGTGTAAGACCTGTGTACTAAAAATTATAAAACAAGGCTGACAAAAAGAAGTGCCATAAAAATGGAGACATATACTGTATTCACATATTGAGTAATACAGTGTTAATTACATGTAAATTATCACAAAATGAGGTAGATTTAACTCAATCCAAATCAAATCCCAGTAGGCTTTTTTTGGTGAAAATTGCTGACTCTAAAATCCATATGGAAATGCAAATAATAAAACAGAATAATAAAAACAAATTGAAAAGGGAAAAAATGTTGGAGATTTATACTGAGCTCCAGACTTATAAGGCTACATTAATCAAGACTATGTAGTAGTGGCATCAAGACAGACAAAGAAAGGAGTGGGGGGAAAAAGAGTCCAGGGATGCCTGGGTAGCTTTGTCGATTAAGTGTCCAGTTCTTTTTTTGCTTTTTTTTTTAAGACTTTATTTATTTATTTGACAGAGAGAGACACACCGAGAAAGGGAAGAAAAGCAGGGGGAGTGGGACAGTTCGGAGAAGGAGGCTCCCTGCTGAACAGGGAGCTCGATGTGGGGCTTGATCCCAGGACCTTGGGATCATGACCTGAGCCGAAGGCAGATGCTTAACGACTGAGCCACCCAGGCACCCCTAAGTGTCCAATTCCTGATCTCAACTCAGGTCTTGATTTCAGGGCTGTGAGTTCAAGCCCTGTATTGGGTTCCACAATGGGCATGGAGCCAACTTAAAAAAAAAAGACAAAGTCCAAATATAGACCCCATATACATCTGGTCAACTAATTTACCACAAGGGTAAACAGGCAATTCAATAAAGAATAGGTTGCCTTTTCAATAAATGGTGCTGGAAAATTTGGGCATTTGTATGCAAAAACAAATATACTTAAATCCAGAGCTGGTACTAAGTATAAAAATTTATTCAAAATAGATTACAGAGCTAAATATAAAACAAAAATTATAACATTTCTAAAAGAAAAAAATATATGAAAATCTGTTTCAACTTAGATCAAAGATTTCTTAAATACACTACCAAAAGTAAAATTCATTAGATAAAAAACTGAATATAAGCTTTCCAAAAATTAAGAATTCCTCTTTGAAAGACACTACTAAAAGAATGAGGAGGGGGAGGAAACGATGGCAGAGGATAGGGGACCCTATTTCAACTGGTCCCCGGAATTGAGCTGGATATCTACCAGACCACTTTGAACACCCACGAAATCAGCCTGAGATGTAAGAAGATATATCTGGATCTCTATAAACAGAATATCGCAGGGGGTTGGTTTCAAGGTATGAAGTGGGAAGCCATGATTCTGCGGGCACATATCAGAAGATAAATGGCAGGAGGAGGGAGCTGTGGGGACCCTACACCACCAGTAAGCGATAGCCTCCTGTGCTGGGGACTGGGCACAGACTCGCAGATTGGCAGTGGCAGGGAAAGGACTTTGGGCAGACCCCCGGATTGAAACCCAGAGCGGCGGGGCCATGAAGGCAAACTGGGGGCGGCTAGCGGTTTTAGAAGCACAAAGGGCAGAGACGTGCCCCAACCTGGAGGCGAGGACTGGGAGCACTGCTGAGGGGCGCACAACCCAGGACGCCACAGTTTATAGCAGCACAAACAGAAAAGGAGATAGTATGGCCTGGAGAGTTCACTGAAGAACAGACTGTCATCTCTCTGCTCTGAGGCAGAGCGTTGGAAACGATCTCTTCTGCTCTGACTCTCGGCAGAGATGCGGTAAGCCACCAAAGAAAGCTGCCAGAGAACAAAAGCCCCAGAAAACCGGTTTTCACTGAGCCCATCCCCTGCCACAGGGCACAGGGCAACTCTGCCCAAATAGGGTTGCCTGAGTAACAGCACGGCAGGCCCCTCACCCAGAAGACAGGCGGGGAGAATAAGGCTGACAACCCTAAGGTCCCTATAAAACAGGTGCATCTTGCTTGGGTTGTGGTCAATAATTTGGACTCTGTACATTCCCTCAAACACCCATCAACAGAATGACTAGGAGGAGGAACGCCCAAAATAGGAAGGACTCAGAGACTGAGACCTCTGCCACAGATTTACAAATGGATACAGATATAACCAAGATGTCGGAGATGGAATTCAGGGTAGCAATTGTGAAGATAATAGCAAGAATGGAGAAACTGATTAATGGCAACATAGAGTCTCTAAGGGTAGAAATGAAAGCTGAACTGGCAGAACTTAAAAATGTTATCAGTGAGATCCAATCTAAACTACATAATCTGACAGCTAGGGTAAGCGAGGCAGAAGAAAGAATTAGTGATCTAGAAGACCAATTAATAGACAAGAAGGGAAGAGAGGAGGCCAGGGAGAAACAACTCAGAATCCATGAAAATAGAATCAGAGAAGTAAGTGACACCATGAAACATTCCAATGTCAGAATTATTAGAATCCCTGATGGGGGGGAGAGAGAGAGAGGACTAGAAGATAAATTTGAGCAAATCATAGCTGAGAACTTCCCTAATCTGGAGAATGAAACATTTGTGTCCTAGAGGTAGAAAGGACCCCTCCCAAGATCAAGGAAAACAGGCCAACACCCCGGCATGTAATAGTAAAACTTGCAAATCTTAGAACCAAGGAAACCATCTTAAGGGCAGTTAGAGGGAAGAGATTCCTTACGTACAGAGGGAGGAACATCAGAATAAGGTCAGACCTAGCCACAGAGACCTGGCAAGCCAGAAAGGCCTGGCAAGACATATTCAGGGTACTAAACGAGAAGAACATGCAGCCAAGAATACTTTATCCGGCAAGGCTGTCATTTAGAATGGATGGAGAGAGGCAGAGCTTCCAAGACTGGCAGAAACTGAAAGAATATGTGACCACTAAGCCGGCCCTGCAAGAAATATTAAGGGGGGGCTCTATAAAAGGAGAGAGATCCGAAAAGTGATATAGAACAAAAATTTACAGGGACAATCTATAAAAACAAGGTCTTCACAGTCAACATGATGACAATAAATTCATATCTTTCAATAATCACTCTGAATGTGAACGGCCTAAATGCTCCCTTAAAACAGCACAGAGTTGCAGATTGGATAAAAAGACAGGACCCATCCATATGCTGTCTACAAGAGACTCATTCTGAACCTAAAGATACATCCAGACTGAAAGTGAAGGGATGGAGATCCATCTTCCATGCCAACGGACCTCAAAAGAAAGCTGGGGTAGCAATTCTTCTATCAGACAAATTAGATTTTAAGCTAAAGAGTGTAGTTAGAGACACAGAAGGACACTATATCATTCTTAAAGGGTCTATCCATAAAGAAGATCTAACAACTGTAAATATCTATGCCCCCAACATGGGAGCAGCCATCTACACAAGCCAACTGTTAACCAAAACAAAGAGTCATATTGATAACAATACGT